>NC_060270.1:54746904-55046904 GCF_021613505.1 Equus quagga
AATTTTTATTAGGAAGGGATAACTAAAGAGAAGGAAGAAATCAACTGCAAAGAATATTATTGCCATCTATTGACAATGGGATTTGTGATAAAGTGTAAAATCAGTTTTCATGATATAATTTTGGATGTTGTATTTATTAAATGATGGCATATCTGTGCACAGAAAAATAATTCTGCATTAGAAGGCAAAGATTTTGGCATAATAAATGGATAGTTATACCATCTCTTAAGCATTCTAAAAGCTCTTTAGAATTTATTTCCATAGTGGTACGCATCATAATTTGAACATTTAGTCACATAACTGATGAAGGCTTTTGGAAAGGGACTAACATTTCTAGTTGAAGGTTAATGTTCACATCTCCACATACTGACTGTCATAATTTTTTTCTCAGAGTAGTTACTAGGAAGTTATAGTTTAACATTTATTGAATTCCCAGAGATGCTTCTGTCTGTTTTATAAATGAAATCATTTGATTTTCATGAAATATTATAAATATAAATTGTGTGTGTATGCCTCTGTGTACAGGTAAAGTACTTCTACAAAAAATATTGCAAAAAGCCAACCTACTAAGAAGTTTTTCAGGAAATTCAGACTACTGCAATCCCATGTGCTAATCTGTTTGATCTTGCTAAAAAGTAATCTGCTGTCTCTATGAAAAATGTTTTAAATACGTGCTAAGCTTCCTATCTTTATATTGTCATAGCCAATTGGCCATTCACTGCCATCACCTCCAGTGTCTGGTCTTTCGCTCTACTAACACGTGTTAGCACCTACATCATTAGTTTAAATAAATTCAAATATCTGCCTGCAAGATACATATATTCCCACAAAACAATTACAAAAGGGAACAAAAGGGAGAGTTAGTATGATAAATTCACTTTAAACATAAAATGTGACGTTCATTTGGTCTACCTGTGCACTTTAAAATCCTGGGCACACAGTTTAGGCCATATTTCTGTGTCTGCTATAAAGAACTAAGATAGAATATAATGCTCTAGAATCATTACTTCTTGCAAATATGTACATGTATGGCCAAGGAAATGGCTTTATCCACTTTTTCAAGCTCGTTACAAATTTCTAGACCAACAAGAGAAAATAGTTATGTACATGGACTTATTTCAACATACGGTGACTGCTACTAAAAACACTGGACTGAAACACTTTCACAATACGTGCGTGCATATGGCCTGCCTCTAATACTTCAATTTCAGAGACAGTGCTTGTTTCCTGTACAGTCTGATCTGTTGCATTGTGCTGTTAAGGGAGCTGTAATTGTGGGCTTAAGTGAAGTGATAAGTAATCGTGGAAACAGATGATGATTGCAAGCCATTCTAAACCTATTATAAGAAAGCCATTTGAAGTAAACTCTGGTAATGTGATTAGATGCCTCTCAGACCTAGGGTAGGACCAAAGGCAAGAAAAAGGCAATTGAAATTGTACCTATGTTGTAACTGGATGTGGATAAACTATAAGCTGCAAGAGTTTTCACCATGGTAGAAGTTTTTGCTCTGTTTCTGACATAGCTTGTAAAAAATTCAATTACTGTTTTTGCTTATTTAACATTCTGAAAAATTTTATAAGATTGGTTAAAGGTTTAATTAAATAAAATTCAAAAATCAGTTTCTGTGGCAGCTGATTTGATCTACATGAGAATAAAGCACACAGATATATGTGTGTGTGTGTGTGTGTATGTGTGCATGTATTTTGGTATCAGTTTTCTTCCTAGGCATAGAAAGAGCAGGTTTTTATGATGTCCTTATCAAAAGGAAAAGGAATATATTGCCTTGTTCATCACATTAAATGTGCTTTATTCACAGAGTCAGTAAGTACATTTCCAACCTCTGAGATTTCATCTACTCTTCAAGGATCCAAATGACCTAGAAATATCCTCCCTTTGGTGTGCCAAAGTATCTGATAGACAAACCAATATTCTAACTGTAGATATATTATTTCAAACAGCAAAGAATATTACATTTTTTTGTTTATGAAGCTTTAAAATTTGGCAATGGTATGAATAAAAAATAGAATAAGACAAGTTGTTTCTGTGCTTTAATGAAGCTTAAAATTCAGTATGGACAATTCTATATGGATGCATATGAACATGCAATGTATAATTTTAAAGATAACATTTATTTGAGTACCCACAATGTCTAGGCACTGTGTGAAACATAGATACGCTAAAGATTTCAGAGGGAAAGAAAATAAAGCTCAGAAACATTGAGTAGTTTGATCTACAACAAACAGCTATAAAGTCTACTCTCAACCAGTCAATTAATTCCAAATTTCTAAGCTCTTAACTACTAGGCTATCCTATGAGGCATTTCAAATAAGAAGCACATACCGAGGGTCACCAAAGCCCTTCAACAACATGTTATTTGTAGCCAATAGGTGTCAGGGGCAGATTCCTGTAGGAAGTAATATTTAATCTCTATAGAGGCCACGAAAATCAACAGATGGTAGGGGGGCAGCCCTAAGCAGAAAGAACCTGGTAAATCGTGTACAGATTTTACAGAAGGCATGGGGGTTCGGAAAACTCAGTGTCTAATTTTAGGCAATTTTAGCTAATAAGTGACTGTAAGCTGGGCACATTTGTATAAATGGCTCGGCCAAATTGTGGGAACTTTAAACAGATTGACTAGAAGATTGGACTTTATTCTGTGGACAAAGAAAACGTGCTGAATGTTAAATTTCAGTTAAAATTGCCTTTGGGAATATTAATCTATCAGCAATATGTAACATGGTGCAAGAGAGGGTCCAGTTAAAACCTCTTTATGTAGACAGGACTCAGCAGCACCATTCAAACTTTTAACCAGACTAGTTTACCCATCCTTCTTAGGTCACTAAACAATTTGATGGGGGGAAACGAGGGTGGAAAGTGCTAAGAAATGAAATCTGGAGAGGTTTTCAGTTAAGGGACTTGAAAAGCTTGGGGCCAATGATTTTTATAATGATTTTCCCCAGACAAACTCAGCAAACCATCACGATTCCTTGAGTTCCGCTCTTTTCCCAGAGATGATAACACTAGTTATCATGGTGCTAGTCAAGGATTTGACTGGTAGTCTTTCGAGAGACTCACAGTTTTGGTCAGATGAGCAAAGAGTGAAGAATATTTGTGGCTGTTGAATCAAGGTCTCTTGAGTTAAAAACAAAAAACAAAAAAAAACTTACCTACTACTACTCTCCAGCTTGCTAACCCTCAGCTTCTTTGCTCTTCCTCAAGGACCTTAGAACTCACTGTTC
Organism: Equus quagga; assembly: GCF_021613505.1. Classification (NCBI taxonomy): domain Eukaryota; kingdom Metazoa; phylum Chordata; class Mammalia; order Perissodactyla; family Equidae; genus Equus; species Equus quagga. The sequence goes on from NC_060270.1 coordinate 54,750,145, forward strand.
CCCCTGCATGGCATGCTTTTCTCCCAGATGGTTCTCCTTCACTTTATTGAGAGGATAACCAACAATTTGTGAGTCTCTATTTCCTGGTATATTAACTATGTTTTTATTTGTCTGTAGACTGCCTTCCCTACAAATATCTAAAAATTAGATAACATATATGTGGGGGTTACTATATGCCAGGCATTGTTCTAAGCACTTTATTTAGAGCAATTCATTCAACCATAAGAGAGATTTACAATAATCTTCATATTACACATGAGGTAACTAAGCTACAAGGAGGTTCTGTAACTTTCTGAAAGTTATACAGCTAAAAATTATAAAGGACTTGGGATTTAAACCCAGGCAAGTGGCTCCAAAATCTATACTCTCAATTATCACACTTTGCTATTTTATATAAGTGCTGTGAATACAGGAATTTGATCTATTTTATTCATTACTGGATTCCCAGTAACCAGAACAGTGCCTGGCACATAAGTAACAGCTATTTTCAGAATGTGTGAATCAACCAAAATATTAGCATACACTAGGAAAAATGTAGAAGTAGATCCTGTTTAGAAGATCTGTGTTACACTGGTAAATTAAAAGTGAATGGATAAAAACCAATGCTAAGGGGCCAGCCCAGTGGCGTAGTGATTGAGTTCGCATGCTCTGCTTCAGCGGCTCACAGTTCACATGTTTGGATCTTGTACATGGACCTATACACTGTTCATCAAGCTAGGCTTTGGCAGGTCACACATGTAAAACAGAGGAAGATTGGCACAGACATTAGCTCAAATCCAATCTTCCTTCCCCAAAAAAATAAATAAATAAACAAAGGCTAAGACATCAATACATTCATGAGGGTCAAAGAAAAATTTTCACTAATTGTCCTGTGAAAATAAAAAGAAAGTTAATACCGGAATCTTGGAATATGTAAGTCTACATTTATGATTTCTTATATAAACATATTTGATCAATTGTTTAATTTCTATATATGGTTAATTCTACTGTGAGAGTTCATTGCAAGTATTTTTTAATTTTTTTTAAATCTCAGAAAATAGGTGAAATATTTGATCAGGTATTTTAAGGAGAGGTATCGGAGCAAAGAGAAGCCAAGGATATTTAAGATCATGTTTATATTGCACATAAGATGCATTTTATTTGCGTAGCTTGCAAAATGGTAACTATTTCTGAACAACATTGGACTTCTTAGCCTATAGACAGATAATGCATTTTTCAGTTTATGGTAGAAAAAACAATATTTTCACCCAATTTTCTTTAATACTCTCAAATTAAATTTCATTAAATTTATTGTATATAATACTTTCCAAATGATATGAATTATTTTCTGTACCTAAATAATTCATATCTTGGAAAAAACTAATCAAACATAGGCAATTCAGATACATTATATATTTTTTGTTAAATATCAGAAGATTCCTTAGCTAAGACAATGATATTTTTAAGGAACAACTGTCATGTAGGAGTCAATTTACTGAGCCTTATTTCGATTAAGTAAATTACTATTACCTGGGACCTACTGAGCTCATTGAGAATGAAAATTTAGTTTTAAACATTCGAGTTTATGTTCCTAAACCTAGAACTTTTATCCAAAGCTGAAAGTTACCACATTTTTTGCAAGGAAGATTCAAGTCACTCTGACAAATGACAACAGTCTCTGGACCATATGGTTACATGTTTTATTGTTGATTAACATAAAGATTTCAGATCACTATACAATTATCAGGTACTTCCTTGACAAGGAATGGTTTCTGCAGGAAGCTCTCTTCTGTAATAGAATTTCTGAGAAGCTTAAGTTTTGAAATATACAGAGGACCTTAAATATAAAGTTTGGATTTTTCAATATATAGAGGACATTTTACTGTTTAAATGCTAGGTTTAAGAAGTAAGTATATTATTTGGGATCCTGGTGAGAGAAACATATGAGCAGAGTCATCAGGATCAATATGAGGTAGTCAGTGAAATAACGCCGTAAAAGCTAAGGTAGAGACACCATTTCTGACAAGAGATTATCAGCTACAGAGCTAATGTCTTAAAGTTGTGTGACTATGGCTGGCATTGAGAACTGGGGAGGAGAGAGTAAACTGCAGTTAGAGGAGGCATTTTGTTTAATAAATAACATTGTCCAAACTTCTTATTTTAATACATATCTTTCCTCCCTTAGGAGGAACAAAAGCTTTTTGAAAATTCAGACTGTGTACCATGCTCACAGTGAAATACCTAATTTATTAGAACAAAGACAAAATACTTTTTAAACAAAGATACATTTCTTTTTGAGCTGTCTTGTTTAACTGGATGCTCCTACCATTAAAAATTATGGCAGTTTCTAATATTACTAATTAGGCAAATTTGAAAGTGAGGTTTAAGAATAGACTTAAATAAGTCATTAAATATTTTGCAGTCTTTTAGTCTCATCAATAACTTAAGATATACGATAGAAAAAAACTATGATATCAAAAATAAGCCGAAGGGTTAGGAGGCATAGGTTCTTATGTTTTTCCTTGGATCTAAACTAATTTATTGGTGTGTGTGTGTGTGTGTGTGTGAATTGATTAATCAACTTTTCAAGTGTTTATTTTTTAAATGTTTTTCAAGGTTATTATTATTTTTTTCCCGGTGTACTGTCTTCTTTTTTTAAAATAAATTTCAGGTGTACATCATCATAATTTGATTTCTGTGTAGATTACGACATGTTCACCACCCAAAGACTAATTACAATCCATCCCTCCACACATGTGCCAAATCACCCCTTTCCCTCTCTTCCCTCCTCTCTTCCCTTCCTGTAACCACCAATCTAATGTCTGTTTCTATATGTTTTTGTCTTTGTTTTTATCTTCTACTTATGAGTGAGATCATAATTTACTGTTTGACCTTCTGCAAATAACTTTACTTTTTCGGATCAAAGTGTTTTTCATCTTTTAAATGAGTGTACATTAAAACAAAAAGAACTATCTCAAGAAGCTGTGGTAGAAATTAAATTACATTAAAAATTACAGTAGTTAAAAAACATTTACTCTTATTTTATTGCATATTTTTACACGTTTCCAAGAATTCCCTGTAATCAACTTGTAACTTTTTAAATAATATCTATGAAATATTTTGGCTTGCTATTCTATCAGACTAACATTTCTATCACATCTTTGACAATTCTGCTCCCCAACAATTCTCTGGTGAATACATTTTCCCATTTCAGTTTGTTTCCCACATTATTTACAAATTAATCTATCTAAAATAATGATTTAATCATTATTAAAATTTATATAATATTTACAAAACAATAATTAAACTTCACCATTATTAAATTTTAAGCAATGGGCACATTGAGCATCTCATTTTTGTCAGTGCCAGGGTATGTAGTAAGGACACTGGGGTAAGCAGGGAGGCTGCCTGACTACAAGAGGGCTCTAACGGACTCAGTGTGAGGTTTCCCTGAAGGCTAATGGTATCAACATCTCTGTGTGCTTGAAACACAGGGAGCACGACCTCCCACCCACTACAGTCCAAGGAGACTGTCCTTTTGAGCTTTGCAATTTCCAGCTGGATTCTTCCATCCAAGCTGACTTCCCTACTAGAAATGCCCTTTGAATTCTCCCACTATCAAGAGAGATGAGGAAGGGAAAATGAAAAGTTATTTCTCCGTGGATCATTTTGAAAACCTTCCATTTGGAATTAATCTTCCCTCCTCTGTATTTCCTTACCGCTTTGTGTTATAGAGCTTACTGCTGTCCTACATTCTGACTATCCAGTGATGTTTATGTGTGTGTCTCTCTCGTCATGTTAAGATAAATCTGAAGAAGGGCTCATGTTTTACTCACCCTTTGATCTCATACAGTGCCTGGAATTGTGTCACTTTATGACACAAACAGTATACATTTTGTTCAATTATTTGCAAAGCACAATAAACAAGCTTCTACAAAGAATTGCTGTGAAGAAGTCTGAGGCTAACATAAGTTTTATACTCTAGTAGGAATCCTTACTTTCTGATTTGGCTCTTGTACTTTATATTTTCCATTTATGTTTAGAAGTGTCACAATAATGAGAATCTTTGTACTTTTCATTAATTTTTACTGGAAGCTAGAGAGAATTATTGATTTACACATATAACTCATTTTTAGCTTATGAATGTTTTCTTCTTTTAAACTTTGAATTTATTTCTGCAACATATGCTCTGAACTTCTTTCATATGAATTATCCATATATTTCTTGTGTCTAAAATCCATATCCTTCATATCCAAATTCTTAATGCCACTGCCACTTCCTGTCACAGTTTATGGCACATGGTCAGTACTCAAATAGTGGAATCAATGAATGAATTGTATACAATGAAAATATTTTGAAATTTTAAAGGAAAGGGAACAGATTGAACGAGATAGAAGTTATCCCTAAAACTATTTAAACCTGCTTACAATAGCTCCATTGATTCAGTTTTCTCAGAAAAAGACAAGAAACATTAATTTTAAATGATTCAACTTTCAAATTATTTAAAACAATAAAATATGCATATTTCTAAAATATCCACCATTAGTCAAGTGAAAACACTTAATGTTTTTAAAATTGTTCTATCTATATTACCACAATTTGGCATAGGCGTTTATTGGAAAATAGAACAACTTATGGCTGTTAGGGATATTAATAAGTTTCACTAATAGGAGACTCATTCCAATCTAAATTATTAAGGTATTTATCACTCTTACCATCTATCAACTATTGTAGCAGACAACATGAAACGAATTAGCTATGTCTACTTTGTTACTAGAAGCTAGAAAAGCATAGCGTCATAACTATTAGCGATATTAAAACTTCTACTGCAGTATCAGCAGGGAGAGTCTGAAGAGGCCAGAGGACTCTAAATAACTCACTCCAAAAGAAACTGCTCTCAGATCACCTAGGCATGTACACATATACAAAGTCAGGATGCTGCTATGGTCCATAATAAAATCTGGTATAGTTATAGTTGCGTGGCAGTTTGACATAATACATTGATAATGCATTCTTAAAGATAATTGAAAAAACACAGAGCATATCAATTACTCATTTCTCAAACCACCCCTAAAACTCAGTGGATTAGATTAAGAGCATTTAACTTGCTGTGATTTTGTGGGTCAGAAATTTGGATTGGACTCAGCTGAGCAGTTCATTAGTTTTAAAAGGTTTCATTCATCATCCTCTGTGAGATGATATAATGAAAAGTCATTAGTCAGGTACACTTGATAAAGGAGACCTGGCCATGAGAAAATAACTATCTCTTGTGTTCCAGAACTCCACTGATTGTATTTTGACAGGACATGAAACCATAAAGGCAGACATGCGTGTAAATTGCCTTCTTGTTGGATCATATGTTTTTCTAGGCTGGGCTGATCTGTTTATACCACAAATGACTTTCTTCATAACTGGAGGTAAATCTCCTAAATGTTTCATATCCATTGATAATATTTTACATGTCTATGCTTATGAAAAACATCCATAAAATTTGTAACATTATCTCATTTTAAAATGTAAATTTATTTGAGATATTAAAAGTATCATAAAATATGATTTATATTTGTAGGACTATGTAAACTTCTTCTAGTAGATGAATGATCAGAGGAGACAGGAAAGGAAACGAAGGATTAGATCTGTCTCTTCAATCAGATTGTAACTAGAAACAATGTGTTTAAAACACTAATCCCCAAATCTCTCTCCTTTTCTTTTTCTCTCTCTGTCTCTACCCTAGTTTATACACATATATATACTACTATATATATTAAACATGTATCACCTGTATATTATTAAAATTCTAGGAGTGTAATGCAGAGTAAGTAATTGTTTAAGACAAGTAGTAACAAGAAAATTTTTATCTGAGTACATTGATGATTATTTTTGTATTACAGGAAAGAGTTGCATTTAGATAATAAGCTTATATTAATTTGCATAATTGAACTGAAATACACTTGGACAGTAAAACATGTTAACTTTTTCTTAGTCCTATTGCACAGATTCAGAAAAGTGCTTCTAAATGCGTTTGAAACATAGCATAGACTCCCCGACTAAAATAAAATTTTTCTGAAATGTGTATTAGTCAGCTGAATTTACTTCAATTTAGGCCATGTCTCTGAACTTGAACTAATCTCTTTGTCTCTGTGTCTATGTGATTATGCAGTAATTGTTGAGGACTAGGTCATATATCTACTCTTGGCGTGAAAGGATGAAGTAATTTCCACCTAAAACAAATGGGAGACAACCATCCTGTTATCAGAAGAAAGCAATAGTTTGAGTGGTTAGAATAGAGATCTTTCATATATTGGGTAATATATGTTTATTTAAATTTCCCAAACTCATGAAATAAATTTAATTCTTTAATGATTTAATATTTTCCTTACGATAAAAATAAAAACTAACTTATTTTATAATATTTCATTTTATGGACTTTTTTGTATTTTATGTCTATTAAATTCTTCTTTTTAAATATATTTACTGTGAAAAAATAAGATAAAAGTGGACAAAATAAAAGTGCAATGTTCCAAATTGTCAGAAAACCTGACAAAATAAAATCTTTTACCTGCCATTTGATTCACGGCATCATAGCAACATGTCAAAATACCGAATAAAACCACCCATATAGGTACTTGTAGTCAAGAATATAAAGAGAGCATTTATTTGTCTGGATGCTTCAAGGCTCAAGCAAAAAATATTTAGTATCCTGTGAGGTCCATATGATGATTATTTCCAGCATTTGGGATTGGAAACATAAGTTTCTAACTCTTGTTTTTACCACTAGCAAATGATATCAAGTTAATAAGGATATACATCCCTTTATGCATCAGATCTTTACCTGGAAATGAAAGAATTTTAATTTAGTAATCAGAGAACTGCTTTCCAGGGCTAACATTGCATAATTTCAATTCTGGTTCTATCCAGGGGTGGTAGAATTAGAATTCTTCGCAAACCTGACACATGCAAGGACTGAGCTAGTAAAGGATTAAGGAGCTGTGGTTGGGTGTTTATGATGTGTCAATGTGTGATTGCTACTGTGAGGGTGACAGAAAGTTGTGCTTGTTTCTTCCTACTCTTCTCTTCAATAAAATGAGTCCAAGTCATGGTCTGCAGTGCTAAAATAAGTTTAATTAGAAACTCGCCATACCATAGTAAATCATAACGCTAAAATCCTTCCATTTTCTTTATTTCTTTATCCTTAACAGGAGTCAAAAATAATATCTATTTTCGTAATTGGACTACCCCATTAGGTAATTGGACATCTGCCAAGTTAATATGAAATATTTAGATATGAGGAGGAAAGAGGATGGCCAAATCCTTTGAAAATCTACACAGAGATTCAGCATTACAGACACTTCCTCACTTGCAAATCTGCTGATATAAATATCTACATGAAGAAGATCATCATCCACTCCATTTATCTGTGGTCAGTATTTGACTTTAAGAATGCAGATAGCAACCAAAATAAAGATAACAGAAATCAAATTGCTTTCCTGTTCAGATAAATAAGGATACATAAAATATATTTTTATTTATAATGTTTGGAGCCACATAAGATACAGACAGAAATTCTTGTTAGTCTATGCATATATTCTGTCACTCACATGAGTTAGAATATACTTTAGGGCCTGCCTATATTCAAATCTTTACTTTTCTGCTTGCTAATTATAAAATGTGCAATTTATTTAACTTCTTCCTTCAGTTTTCTCTTCTTTGGAAATAGATGATCATAATAACACCTCTCTAATATGGCTGATGTGAGAATTAAATGAAGTAGCATAAGTAATGCTTTCAAATCCATGCCTCAGACATAGTAAGCATTGTATGTACCGCCATTCTCATTATTTTTATCAGTGGTAGTGATGGCATCATTATCACCATTTTAACCATGAGGGATGAACTATTTTGCCATGTTTGAGAGCATATAGTCTTGAATCAGACTACCTGGTTTCCATTTCCAATACTTCTATTTAACACCTATGTCATCTTGGTAAAGTTATTGAATCTCCCTAAGTCTCAGCTTCTTCTTGAGGAAAATAGATTCAATAATTAGCATATATTTTACTCAGGATCAGCAACATAATTTGCAAGGCTCATGGCAACATGAAAATGCAGAGTCCTTTGCACAAAATCAGGGGAAAGATGCTGTTATAGGTACTAAAAATGAAATGCTTTCCTTTCTTGTACAGTCTTTTTCTCGACTTTGCCATGATGTTTTTTATTTGATATTTAATGTTTTCCAAAGTAAAGAAAAATTAAAACAAATTATTAGCATGAACTTTATATTGTGCAATGCTGGTTTTAAATGCAAATATCAGAGCATTTAACATATATGTGGAACCATCAAAATTACTCTATCTGTATTTCATCGTTCATCTCCAGAGTGTACCTTGACTTGACCACAATAGACAAACATGAGCTAGATTCAGGAAGTTTGAAAGGAGGAATATAAGGTCTCTCTAGGCACTGAGAGCACCTGAGAAGGACCTCTCTTGAGAACAAGATATTCATGAGAAAGTCTAGAACATGGGAGTGGGCGTGGGGAGGCCAGGGGTACACATACATGCTCTATCTCGGAGGCTGCCAAGTTCTCCTCCTGCCAGTCATTGAACTGATGTGCCTTGCCCCTGCCAAGATGGGGAAGTGAGCAAGTCATCTCTCCTTCCTACAGGGCTGATGTGGGAACATACAATAGATGGGTGACCCCCAAGGATATTGCAACCTCTGTGCTGGAACATGCTAGGTACCTAGGTACCTGTATGAGAAACTGCCAGCCTGAGACAGAACAACTGCCACCATGTCCCTCCCCCAGACTCTGTGAGGTGTGTAAGCCCAACCTCAACCCTCCCAGAGATGGAGCCCAGGCTGAAGGCCAAAAGAGTCAGTCTTTGGGTGCTGCTTTGGGACTAGAAAGCTGAGTGGTCCTGTGATATCAAGAAGTAGGTGAATGGGCAGCTGAGAACCCTTCCTAGGGAGACAGAGAGGCTATGGAAAAGGGTCCACACATTAGCCTATGCTCCAAGACCCTATTGCATGCTCTATTGTTCCATCAGACATTACTTACAATATACAAATTGAAAAATAAAATTAACATACACAAAGCGATTAATGTGGCACACTACATTAACAAAACAAAGGATAAAAATTACATGACCATCTCAATAGAGGCAGAAAAAGAATTTTATAAAATGTAACATTGTTTCATGATAAAAAATCTCTCAACAAACTAGGTATAGAAAGAATTTGTCTCAATATAATGAAGTCCGTATTTGGAAAGCCCACAGCTAACATCATACTCATGGGTATTAAACTGAAAGCATTTCCTCTAAGATCAAAACAAGGCAAGCATGCCGACTGTTACCACTTTTATCCAACATAATATTGGAAGTCCTAGTTAGAACAACAAGCCAAGAAAAAGAAATAGAAGGCATGGAAATAAATAATCAACATTACCTCTGCTTGCAGATGACATGATTATGTATGTAGAAAACCCTAAAGACTCCACAAAAAGACTATTAGAACTAACAAATAAATTCAGTAAAGTTTCAGAATACAAAATTAATGTAACAAAAATCAGTTGTGTTTCTATACAATAGCAATGAACTAACTGAAAAGGATAGTTCTTTCTTAATAAACAATTCCATTTATAGCAGCATCAAGAAGAATAAAATAGGAATAAACTTAATCAATGAGTTGAAAGATTTGTACACTGAAAACCACAAAACATTGACGAAAGAAATTAAAGATGGAAAAACATCTCATGTTCATGAATTGGAAGACTTAATATTATTAATACATCCATACCACCTGAAGCAATCTACAGATTCAGTGTACTCCTTATCCAAATCCCAATAGCATATTTTATAGAAATAGAAAAAAAATCCTAAAATTCACATGGAACTACAAGAATAGCCAAAACAACCTTGAGAAAGAAGAAGAAAGATGGAGGCATCACATTTCTTGATTTCAAAATGTATTACAAAGATACAGTAACCAAAATAGTATGGTACTGGCATAAAAATAGACATATAGATCAATGGAACAAAATAGTGAGTCCAGAAATAAAGTCACGCATCTATGGTCAACAAATCTTTGACACAGATGCCAAAAATATACAGTAGGGAAAAGTTTATCTCTTTAATAAAATGTATTGATAAAACTAGATATCTACATGCAAAAGAATGAGACTGGACGCCTATCAGATACTACACACAAAATCAACTCAAAATGGATTAAAGATATAAACATGAGACCAGAAACCATAAAATTCCTATAAGAAAACTTAGGGGAAAACTACATGACATTGGTTCAGGCAATGATTTCTTAGATACAACACCAAAAACACAAGGAACAAAAGCAAAGTTAGACAAATGGGACTAAATCAAACTAAAAAGGGAAGGAAACCATCAACAGAGTGTAAAGGCAACCTATAGAATGGGAGAAAATATTTGCAAACCATATAGCTGATAAGGGATCAATATTCAAAATATATAAGGAACTCCTACAACTCAATAGCAAAAAAAATGAAATAAAATAAACACCACCCAAAATGGTCAAAGTATCTGAATAGATATTTCTCCAAAGAGGATGTACAAATGGCCAACAGGTATAAAAAAAGATGCTCAACATCATTAATCGTGGAAATGCAAATGAAGCTACAACGAGCTATTACCTCACACTTGTTAGGATGGTCATTATCAAAAAAACAAAAGATAACAAGTATTGATGAGGACGTGGAGAAAGTGGAACCCTTGTACAATGTTGGTGGGACTGTGAAATGATTCAGCCACTTTGGAAAATAGTATGGAGGTTCCTTAAAAAAATTAAAAATAAGATTACCATATGATCCAGAAATCCCACTTCGGGGAATATACCTAAAAGACTTGCAATTAGTATCTCAAGAGATTTCTGCACTCCCCTGTTAATTGCAGCATTATTCACAATAGCCCAGATATGCAAAAAATCTAAATGTCTATTGATCGATGACTGGATGAAGAGAATGTGGCATTTACATATAATGGAATATTCAGCCTTAAAAAAGAAGGAAATCCTATCATTTGCTACAACATGGATGGACTTAAAAGGACATTATGCTAAGTGAAATAAGCCTGTTACAGAAGGACAAACACTGCATAATTAAAAGAGTTACCTAAAATAGTCAAATTCATAGAAAGAGAGATTAGAATGGTGGTTTCCAGGGGTTGGAGGAAAGAGGAAACAGAAAATTGCTGTTCAACAGATATGAAATTTCAGTTATGCAAGATGAATAAGTTCTGGAGATCTGCCGTACAACATTGTGTTGTACATTACTGTGTACTATGTACTTAAAAATTTGAGGGTAGATCTCATAAGTGTTCTCATTACAATTTAGAAAAGGTATAGATGTGACAGATAAAGTGAAGTCTTGTGGCTATAAGTTTTTGTTTGTTTTGCTTTTGTAAGTATTTTTAAATTGGAGAGCAGGGAGCACATCTTGAAATGAGGTTAGAAGTTTTCGTAGGGATCAGAGCATGATGGCGTTATATGCCCTGCTAAGGAATTTAGACTTATTCCTGTGTGAAATGAGATGAGAGATTTTACTCATAGGAGTAACTTTAAATACTAGGAAATAAATCACTTGGTAGTAGTATTGAGAATGTGTCAGAGAGTTGGAAAGGATGAAGGCATACAGAGGAATTTGAAGGTAGTTGCAGAAATCCATGTGAAAAATCTCAGGGACATTATTTGAAACAGTATGGCGAGAAGTGGAGCTAAGGGAGACAGACTTGATAGTTAATTAAGTTGTTGATGTGCCTTGAAGATTGATTAGAAATGAAAGAAGGGATGATATTTTACAAAGATCCTGTTTGAGTAATTGTACAAAATGCTGGTGCCATTTACTGAAGCAGGCAATTAAAGAAAGTGTTTATGTCTGGGTGAGAGAATGATGAAAGTGTTTCTTTGATATGTTAATTGTGAGATGCCCATAATTGTCAAATTGGAGTTGGTAAATTTTAATTGGATATTTGAATCTGGAACCCAGGTGTGACATTTAGACAAATGGTATAGATTTGAGTGTCATCAGCATATAGACCATAGCCAGTTGTTAAACTGCATAGAAAGAGAAGGGAAGAGCAACATGGTCAGACCTTGAAAAATGCCAGTATTTATGGAATAGAAATAGAAAAAAAGAGTTAATAATATTGAGAAAATTGTGTCGGGAAAAATTTTCATAGAAATCAAGGGAGGAAAGAGTTTCACAGTAAAGGGAATTGTGGACTCTTCCTGCTGCAGAGGAATCTAGTGAAAATGCTTAAAATTATTTGTTTTAGTGAAAAGTTACTTGTCACCTTCCTAGAGTGGGCATTTTCAACAAAGGTGGGTTTGAAAATTAGATGGTAGGGATAGAGAGTGTAGACTATTGTTTGCAAATGTTTGTGAGGGGTGTGAATGAGACAGGGTGATGACTAAAAGGCAATGAAAGATAGAAGGAGAGTGTGTTTAAGATGAAAGGGAGGTGTAAGGTTAGACGGGGTGAGAAAGGGGATAATTAATCTATTGAATTCCTTGGGAACTGAAAGATAAGGTACAAAACTCAGGTTACTGAACATATTCGTTTAGTAATGAATAAATGAAAGACGGGCAGTGAAGTTATTCCTCTAACGGGCAGAAGGGTAAAACTTTGAATGCCTTTATTTATTGCATGTATTTACTTTCAGCTCTTGTTAAAAGTAAATTTGTACCCAACAAAAACAAGAGAATTTATTGTCCTTATATAAATCACCCACGAAGTATCTAAATACTTTCTAAAAGAAAGATTCACTTGATGTTAATGCTGTCTAAAATACTTTTTTCAGAGAAATGACTGCATTTACATTATTGTACAGACTATTCTGTATTTGGAGATAGTTGATATAAATTAGGACAGTTATTTCTATTGCTTGTAATGTTTGTTAAGAGATTTTTAGAACCAAAACACAGTGCCGAACAAATTTTTTCCTCAAATGCAGACGTATCTTTGTTAAAGTGCAATAACCAGCATAGGACATTGGCAAGTTCTCTCCCTGAGCCTTACTGACTGTAGGGAACTGACTCTCTATTGTGGTATTAAAAGTAAAAAAGAAAGGTAAAGACTTTCAAGGATAAAAGGTTAAATCTTAGCATCAAAAAGCGGGTTTGTCCTCCTCACCAAAAAAAAGAATAAAATTCCACCAACATCAACAACCAACACCAAATATCTTTATTTCCTAACCTTTATTGTTATGTTTTCTTAATGAAAAACTTCTCAGCGTTAACCTAGGGATTAACCTAGACATTAGTATTTCCAAATGTAGCAACACACAAGAGGCCACATTTGCAATAGACTGAGTAAGCTTAAGTTTCCACAGAAATGTACCTATGAACCCAAACATAGCATGTGTAATTTCTATCCCTTGAATTAAAGGATAAAAGCTGAGTGTGCATGGACAGATTAAACACACCTTAGTACTGAGCTGAGCTGATATTTGCATTTGAGACTAAATATTAACATCCAGTGTGTCTCATAAGATGACTTTTGCAGTTTTCAACAGTCACTGGGGGCCAATAACTTCCTCGAAATTCGCCAGGACCTGGTTTATATTCTGCAAGAGAAGATCAACAAAAATTAAATGCTGCAGCCCTCTTAAATCACAGAGTTTGGATTACTATTTATTTCTATTACTTAAAGGTATTTTATTGAGGTCATTTTTGGACAAGGCTTTGGACAGTTGAGGAAATTGTTTTGAAGAAGAAGAGAAAAAACTTATTTCAGTTAGGAGCACAGTAGAAATAAGGTTCATGATGAAGTACAGGGCATGAACTAAGACCATAGAATAACCCAGCAAAAACAGCTCTGCCAAGAAGAAATAGGAGATACATTTGGATGGCTTCCAGATTATTTTTCTTCCTCCCTCATGCCAAAGTCCTTGGTTCAGCTCCTGTTCAAAACGTCAGCTTATTAATTCTCCTTCATGTCTCTCCTTTATCTTTTATTCAATAGAATTTCTGGCCATTCTACCTGATCATTGTCAAATTTGGCTACTGGCTCAAAGTTAGGATGATCATATAAATTATATTCAAATTAATAAAATTTGAGACTGGAGTGTTAATGAAAGAGTGTTATTGATAATTATGTCATGGCACCAGGTATAAATCAGATTGTTTCATGTAAGCGAGCACATATGGACATCCCATTCATCTTGGGTGTCATCAAAACCAGCCCACCAACTTGGCTTCAACCATATTGTCCCCCAGATTTAAACATGTATGACAACAGATATACTTTGGATCTCACCACCATTCTAATACAGTCTCACACCCAAAACTTTAATCTCTAACATAATCAAAACTGACTACCACTTCTTCCTGCATCTGTTCTCTCACTCTCAGGCCAACTATTGTTTAAACATCTGAAACCCAGCAATCACTATACCTACTTTCCCATATTTTAATTCTTTCCTCAAAGAGTCATATTGTTCCCTGTTCAGCAATAGCAGATCATCTGGAACTTCAACAACTTTCTTACCTAATCCCTTTTCTCCCTTAGATTTCCACCTTTCAAATGTGAACCCTCTATTTCTGCTCATCTCTACCCCTTGGCCTCACTGCTGCAACATGTTTCCAAACATGTTAGACACATTTTCTGGTGATGAACCACGGATGAATTGACCCCCTTTCTCTCTTCATATTATTTTCATTTGCATGCACCCTGTCTCACTCATTAAATTTTGAGTTCCAGTGCAAGGATATATATGTGGGGGGGGGGGGATGTCTGTGTATATGTGTTATATATATAAACTATGAAAGTTTATCAAAATTTGGATATAGGTGTATATGTACAGTTTTATAAACGTTCATAGTTTAGTCCAATGCACAATAGGCATTTAATACATACATTTACAGGATATTTTAAGCTCATATATTCTTTAAAGCAAGCACTGGATATGCTGAATAAAAATAAATTGAACAAAACCTGCAAAAACACCAAACACTAACGTTTACGCAGTACCCTTTTATCAGTCTCTAAACAGAATGTATTACCTAGTCAATCAAACACACGTTCTCACTTTTAACCTTCTGAATCCTGGTCTAGCGCCTCAACTTCTCAGAAGACTTCATCCCATAATTTTGAAGCCCCTTCTTTGCCTGAGCCAGGTAGTCTTTGATTTATTCTTATCGTAAACTCAGTAAATAGCATAGATGATCTAGTGGATTTGTGTGTACGTGTGTGGTCTGTGTGAAAAAAGAAAGAGAGAGCATTGTTATTGCATGATCTCATTGACCAATAAATAATTTTTAGCGATTGAGACTATCACTATGAATAAGAATAGCCATTATGACACATTATTTTATCTTCAAAAAATTTCTCTGAGAAAGGCACTATAATTCCCTCTCATTCAACAGAGTGATGTTTAGGCTTAAATAGGTTGCAAAAGTTTTTATGTGTATGAGTGAAGGTGAATCTATTTTAAAAATAAACTTTTAATTTTACAATAATTTTAGATTTACAGAAAAATTGTAAAGATATTATAGTTTGTTCCTAAACATCCCACACCCAATTGTTCCTATTATTAACATCATACATTTATATGATACGTTTGTCACAACTAATAAATCAATAGTGAAACATTGCTATTAACCAAAGTCCATATTTCATTCAAATTTCTTTGCTTTTACTTAATGCTCTCTTTTTGTTCCAAATTTCCATACGGGGTACCACATCCCATTTAGTTGTCATGTCTACTTAAGCTCCTCTTGGCTTTGACTATGTCCCCGCATTCCTTAATTGTGATAACCTTGACAATTTTGAAGAGTGTTAGTCAGATATTTTGTAAAATATATCTCAGTTGGGATGTGTCTGATGTTTTCTCATGACTAAACTGAGGTTACAGGTTTTTGGAAGATGACAAAGGTAAAGTGCCATTTTCATCGCATGCTATCAATGTGACTCACACTGTTCACATTAACCTTGATCACCTGGGTGAGGCAGTGTTTGTCACATTTCTCCACCATAAAGTTACTCTGATTTCCCTATTTTCATACAGTACTCATTGCAAGGAAGTCACCTCGTACAGCCTGCATTTGAACTGTGGAGAATACAGCTCCACCCCATTAGGGGTGGTTCCATAAATTATTTGGGTATTTAAATTATATACATAGAGTAGCCACATAAGTTATTTGGAATTCTTCTAGATAAGATTTTTGTATATTACCCCCATTTTATTATATATTCAATTATTTTTTATATGAATATGGACACATGGATATTTATTGCATACTTTGGATTACTTCGTTTTGTTGCCTGAGTGGTTCCTGTTTTGGCCATTGGGGGCTTTTTCACTTGGCTCCTGTGTCTTTTGACATATTTTGGGTTTTCCTGTTTTGTTTGTTTGTTTGTTTTAGTAGACTTTCTGGAACATTAAGATGGTTCAGGCTCATATTGTATATTCCCTCCCTCAGCCCTATAATAATCAATTTCTAAAAAGAATCCTTGGTTCCTTTTACTGGAGAATGGCATTAGAAATCAAGATCTGGGTTCTAGGTGTACTCACTGCTCATTGCTAGGTGCAGGGGAGGAAGACTTTTCCTCTACCTAACGTGGGTTCCTCTGGCTGGAGAACGAATTAAATTCACATGAGACAGAATAGCAAGAAAAAATGAAACAAAGCTTTATGAGGACCATGGCCCGGGGCCTTTCTTCCTGAAGGAAGAAAGGACACTGAAGAAGTAGGGTGCACAGGGTGGTTATATACCCCCAAACAGGATATTTCACATATGATTGAAATGTCCCTCCCACAAAAGTCACAAGATTGCCCTGTCGGCACAGCACTTGATGGACACAGCAGGTAGTGGGTCTGCTATCTCAGAGGGCGTAGCAGGAGGCAAGTCTATTGTCTTGAGTTGGGTGTTCACAGGTGAGCGCAGCAATCAGTTCCTTGCCTAAGGAAAGATGCTTAATCCTTAAAGAAATGCCAACGTTCGGAGGGGGAGTCAATCATGGGAGATTACCACACAAGTGCAGTAAACAAAATACAGATTTAAGTCCTTGACTTTGGCATTGATTAAGAGTTTCTAGAGACAAGGTCATCTCCCCTTTCTTCTTTCTGGTACAGAGAGGGGGATATCTTTACAGATGGAGAGTTCCTTTGCAATGTAAATGTCTCTTACAAAGGGTAAGCAAGTTCTACTTTTCAGTTGCTTTCCTGTCTGCAAAGAAACCAGCCTCAAATAATCCTCATGCCAAAGAGACATATCTTGGGGTGGCCATTTCCAGGTCCCCACATAGGTGTTGTTGCTTCCAGGTCCTCTCAGCAGACAGAGCAAGGGAATATGGTATACATACTAACCAGTATATATACACATGACTGTAAATATTCACATATGTTTCTATATTTTCTTTTTCTATGTTAAAGTAAATATGAATTCATACGAATGTCTCCAACTCTAAACTAGTACTACTTGGGTAATTCTATCATCCCCTCCTTGTTTATAATCTCCCACTCTAACAGTGATAACCAGTGCCCCTGACATCTATCATCCATTTATTTAACTGTTAAGTTCCAATACACATGGATAGCAGTGTTATTCCATATCCCATAGGAAACAACTTTATCAAGTATAGCATAGCACTTATGTGCATTTGTTTTTGTTAAAGATTGGCACCTGAGCTAACAACTGTTGCCAATCTTCTTTTTATTTTTTTTCCTGCTCTTTCTCCCCAAATCCCCCCAGTACATAGCTGTATATTTTAGTTGTGGGTCCTTCTAGTTGTAGCATGTGGGATGCCGCCTCAGCATGGCCGGACGAGCAGTGCCATGTCCGTGTCCAGGATCCAAACCAGCAAAACCCTGGGCCGCCGAATCAGAGTGCATGAACTTAACCCCTCTGCCACCGGCCAGCCCCTACTTATGTGCATTTAATGTCTTTAGTCTCACATAATATCCATTCATTTCCAAAGTTACCTGGTGCAGCACATTTCCACCTAACCCCCTTCAATAAGCTTATTTCATACACTTGTAATACATTGGATTCCTTTGCAAAGTCTGCATTCATTCTGGACCTCCTGACTGCCTCTTTTTTTAAAACATTTCATACATACATCAGTTTACTCTTTGTGCTATGAATTTTGAAAAATACTTAGTGTCACACATCCATCCTTATAGTTTCACAAAGTATAGTTTTATTGCTGTCAAATATCCTGTGTGCTACTTTTCAACCCTTCATACTCCCCAAACTCCTGGTAAACCCCTGTCTGTCAAGGAGAATACACCAATCACAACAGAATTCAGCTATAAATAAAATGAGCTCCTGGTGGAAAGCTCTTATCAAAAGGTACTGGTTATGTGATAAGCTGAAGAATGTCTATCTCACTCATGTTAGAAAATAATGAATATTCCTAAAGAATCTCATGTGTTTTCTGTGTGCATATTTAATTTTAAACTTTGTTTGCAGGTGTTTCCATTGATTTAGTCACCACTTGAAATAGATGCCTTAATTTAATCTTAGCCTTAGGAAACAAGTCATTTCATGTTCAAATTAACCCAAATTCACCCATTATATTGATCATGTTAGTGTTATTAGAGAATTCAATTGTGTATTATAAAAAGAGATCTATTTAATTACAGAGTTTAATGTAGTGAGCGCAAGCATCCTAGTATGAAAACCTTCAATTGTTCAGTTCAATGTATGATAGTCTATACGACTTTTGTGTGCATTCATCTATTTGATTCCTTTGGAGCTTCCAGAGAACATCAGATGGTTCTGCATATGATCAGGAGAATAACTTCTTTAAAGCATTTGATTTAACAATACAATTCCTTCCAATTCAATGAGTATTGACTAAAAATCTACTCTGAACCCAGCATATCTTCAGATTCTATGTCCTTTGGTGATTTAATTTGCTGCCACCAGGGGGAGAAAGCATGCCAAAGCTAAGCCATTGGTAGGCAAACTATGGCCCCTCAGGCAAGGAGCCTGTTTTTCTAAGTATTATTGTACCACAACCACTCCCATTTGTGTCTATATCATCTACGGCTGTTTTGAATTACAGTGGCAGAATTGAGTAGTTGTGTGTAGACTGTATGTCTTGCAAATCCTAAATATTTACTATCTGACCCTTTAAGAAAGTGTGTGCCAGCCCAAGGTCCACAGTAAATTTTATGATTTAAATTGCAAAATAGCTCTCTGTTTACCTCTACCACATTTAATCATGAAATATTATTCCTTTAATCTTAGGTTATGTTAAAGAATTCCAGGATATTAATAAGGATGATACTAGTGACTGAAACAATGGCAAAAATCCTGTATTTTAGAAGTTTAACAAATGGAATTTTGTTTCTTGTTCGTATAACAGTCTGTTGAGAGTGTTCCTGATTGGCAGTAAACCTTTTTTCCATGTGGTAATGTACGGATTCTTTCCATCCTCTGGTACCTAGCCTACAAATGGAGTCCTCTGCATCCAAATGTAAAAGGAGAAAAAAAAAAAAGAAAGAATGGAGAAAGCACACCTACTTCTACAAAAACAAAAATATTAAACACACACAACCACAAATCAGCCCAGGAGTGACAGACACACATTTTTTCAGCTCACATTCCACTGGCAAGAAATAATCTACTCGCGCCCCCAAAAGGTAAGAGTCTTGGGAATGTAGTCCCTGGATTGACAGGCACTTCACAGAAATAATTGTACTCCATGAAAAGGACAGCCCTGATCATTGGGAGGCAGCTAGCAATCTTTACCATTCCATGTTTCTTGATGTCAATTTTTGTCAGCTTGATATCAAACCATGGATACTGTAGCTTGAGTAAATATTTATGTCATGCTTTTTTCTGCATACTGTTTTTATTATGGTTACTTTTTAAGACCCACTAATCTTTGTGTCATTCTTTTGGAGGTAGGGAAGTACAAAGAGAAAGAAATGCGGTTGTGTTACCTGGCAACCACTGTGTCTGACTATAAGCAATTATTGAAATAGTGTCTACCCCAATACCTGTCTGCTTTTGCTAATTTATAAACAATTGAAACTCCTTGTTTCTATCCAAAGTGTTTTCTCCTAGTGGCCATGAAGACTGAATAATATATATAACAGTCAAGGTCTTCTTCCTTTCAATCTGCTCCTTTTTTCTCCTAAAATTCACAATTATGGTTATGGTGTCATCTATGTATCATCTTGAGTTTTCTCAGAATAAAAGAAGAAGAAAGTGTGACTTTCTCCAGTGATGAATGCTATTGTCTGCTATACTTTAGAGTGGGTGTTCCTGTGCTCTGACGGTGAGGGTTAGGTTATACCACTTACCTAGTCTCCTTGTGTGGGTACTACTTCTACACAAGGTTAAAACTATGCAGAACGTTGGCTGTGTTCTGCGTGGGCCAGAGAAAAACCTTGACTCTTCTGATGGCAGCCATGCCCTAACTCATCTTAGTTTCTACAACTTCCTTCCTTTGATAAAAACAAATGACAGAAACTCACAATTATATACACTTTCAGAGTTTAGAAAGTACTTTACATATATTATGTCATGTATCATGCAAATTGTCCTGAATTCAGAAAAATGGAGAGAGTACTCTACATAGTTAAAGTATGTATTATATCACATTAACAGCTTGTCACAAAACAACAAAATGAAAACACTCTATGGGTAACAACTTGTCCATATTTACCCCATCAGATACTGGATGGGGCTTTCATGACGGGGAGCAAAAACACCACATCACTGGGAAAGTAAACTCACCATCCCAAGAGCTCAGAGCTGATAGAGGCAATTCCCATAATTAGTTAGATGGCCCTCGCTTGTACCAGTTTCCATAGCCTTCTAATACATCTGTCCTAGCATGTCCCAGACATTTCCATCATCCACAATACTTACATCCTTGTTGAACCTGGCTTTCTCCTTAATGTAATTTTACATCTTTGGTTGTTTTCAATATTTTATCCTAGTACTTTTGAGGCATATTCCCGATTTCATTTTAATTAACTTTCAGAACATGTCTAGTAGAAACGAGCGTGACATAATATACAAAGTTTCAGACTTGAGCTCTAAGCCTTGTTGGTGCTCTCAGCCCAGGGCTCTTCATCACGAGTTCCCTCTATAGGCCAATAAGCATATTTAATAATAAAATATGTGTATTATGTGAGCATATTTAAGTCTCTGTTCATATTATTTATTTAACTGGAAGGTGTTTATACAATCTTTGATGAAGGCATTATTTTTTAAATTTCCACAGAGGTAATAAGTCCCTCCCCACATTCTGTACCTCTCTGGACACTAATTACACATTTATTTCATTCTACCTTGCAAAATTGTGAGTTTATGTATGCATTTCTCCTGCTGTTTAAAAGGTGTGTTGAAAAAAAGATTATCATAAAAATTAGACCTACCTATTCTTGCTTTTTGCTTGTTTTATATTGTTTTTATAAGAAAGACCAAATAATTACATCAATTTATATTATTAGTTGGAAGATTAACTTTTTAAAAAGTTATTGTTAAAAACAACTTAAATTTTGTGTGTAGCAATTGTGACAACCACAGAAAAGAAAACAAATAGACATAACCTCCAGTGAAACAGGTTTCAGAAGAGATTTAGAGATTCTTAATATGAAATTATTTAAAAGTAATAGGATAATTTTATTTCACTGATGTTTTTCTACCTAAAGATAGACAAGACTATATTAGTTTAATTTCTCTTGATCCTTTTGATTCTAAAAACACCAGAATTTCAGGCATCTTGTGATGCTAGCATAATAATTGAGTTAATACATGAGGTAGAGAACATACTAATTGAGTAAACACATGAGGTAGAGAGATGTTTATTATTTTTAGAAAATTAATTTGATTTTTTGTAATGTTTTACAATATGGAACTGAGACAGAAAAGGTATTGGTGGAAAATCTTTATGCTCATTTTTTTTTTCTAGATTAGAGACTCCTAACTCAAATGGAAACTGCGAGTATTTACACAAATCAATCCCTTTCTCCTAAGATGAAAAATAATCTTCCAAAGCCAATCTCAGTTTATACTTCTTCATTGGTGGACATCCAAGGAATGAGGGGCTGAGAGAGGTTGCTGAAGCCTTTCCTTGAGCACTCCCTCACAGTATAGTAAATTAGCTTCTGGAATCTCTACATAAAGTTGCATTAACTACCACTGGGATACACATTAGTGAAATTGTGTGAATTACCATTGTTTTAATTGACTTTTAAGCATGGAATGTATCTTTTATCAGGTTGCATGCAGAGAAATCTATGCGTTTTTCAAGAGAAATCTAAGAATTTCATATTCAAGTCTGTTAAATTTTTTACATATAACAAAGTATATTCACATTTATTTTTAATCTAGAAAAAAAGGCCACATTAATAAGGAGAAAGTTTATTCAAAAGCTTTTTATGTTCTTATATTGGTACTAAATTATTTCTACCCCAAGGTTTTTATAATCATAAGAAATGTTGGAAAATGCCTATAGAAAAAATTTAGAGTCAGAATCAGAATACTGACCTTTCTACGTATGTGACTGATACCAAGACAAGAGTAATTTTGTAACAATAGGTGTAATAGAGAGATAGTAATTGTTATTCATTTTTAGGTTTAGGTAAAACAGGCACTATGTATGGCATGGGCAGTGAGATTTTGAAGACTTTTCTAATCTGTTTGTCAGTCATCGTCTCTCTGCCTGTATTATTTCAGGCTGCAGGTCTGATTGTAGTCTTTGCCTCACATGTTACAAATGTGTTCATCAACTTTTTATGAATTTTGTTTTGCATGGTGAGCATCAGCAGACAAAAGAGGACATTAAAAAGCACAAAAAATCAATATATTCAAAAAAAGTCAAAAGTCATTAAGAAAAAGCCTTTTAAAGTTAAAAATATCATTGTAAAATAAAAATAAAATTGAAGATAAGTTGGAAGATATATCCCAAAATGTGTGATTAAAAAATGGAGAAGACATGAAAAAATATGATAAAAGTCATTTAGAGTACATATAAGATGTTTAACATCTAATTAACGGGCATCTAAAAAGATAATTTAGAGGAAGATTACTAAGTAAGTAAATATTTTGAGAACATTTAGAGAAAAACTACTATGGGTTTAATAAAAGAAAAAAATTCCAGCATATTTCAAGAGTAGAAAGAAGACCGGAGTCTTCGCATTGATACAGCTCTCCAGGGCTAATGCAGTAAATACAAAAATGCCACCCATCTCTAGAAACATAATTATAAGTTTTCCTAACAAGAGGAATAAAGAATAAAGAGATGACCATACAATTCTTTGAGAAGAAAGAAAAGTTATCTCCAAAAACTTGTTATCAGATAGCTTTTAAGAAATCATCTATATACTCAAACATAAAGAAAACTCAAGGGACAGATAGCATACACAACGTACGGGTCTAATTCTGAGGCAGGTAATTATGCGGCCATAATAGGAAATAAACTGACCAAATTACAAAGGATGTCAGAGTCCTATGCGGTGGGATGTGGGGGCATATTCAGAGGAAACTGAATTTCCGCATATCAAAATATGAAAAGAGTACAAAAGCAAAAGTAAAAATAAGCAAAACCTGATGTTGAGTTTTTATATCCTTAACTACGAAAGCCTATTTATCCTTAGCTTGAAAGCCTGTTTTAATGAAGGTGTGTGGCTCAGAAGGGGATTTTTCAGTGAATTCAATCATCCAAAAAAAAAATTAATAGATAATTCTTAAGCAAATTAATTCAGAAATAGAGGTAATTGAAAACTTATTGGGAGTTACAGAGATAAACAGAATAAGAAATAATTGTAAAAGTTATTAAAGTGCTTACCTCGAGGAATGGTACAGAATAGAGTGAAGAACGGAAAAGGGAAGTCTCTTTTATTTTTCTTTGTACCCTTCTAAACTATGATTTTTTAGCCATGTGCAGATATTATTTTTGTTATTTATTCAAAAATATTTAATACTTACTAGTTGTAAAATAGCAATATGTGTGGGGAACATAATAGCAAAAGCAAAATAGACAATAGTCTTTGTGTGTGTTCACTTAAAATATATCAAGAAATGTGTAAAAAGGAAAAAAAACTCAGACTCTTTTGACTCCAAAATCAGTATTTATTTCATTAAATAAAACCAATAGCAGACCCAGAGCTGCTTGCCTTCCACAATTCCACTGGTCACCACTGATCTTATACACAATGTGAGTGGAGGCCCTTTGAGCACAGAACACAAGCTCACATGATGAAGCAAAGATAGTACTTCATGTAAAAAAGCTTCCTGAACTGCAAAATTATATACAAGGTTGATTAATATTATTGTTCTTGCTTTAGAACCTGAAACATTTCTCATCAGGGCTGTGAGAATCAGAAGTCTGCGCATCCCTCTGCTGTTCATGTGAACCTGGAAAGGGATATGCTCATTCTTTTCCTTGGTAGGCACTTCTCAAGTAAGAATGCTCTTAACCATAAGAAATGAAATTATATAGAGTAATATTCTCCACTTTATTGAGAGGAGAGAATGTAATGGATTACTCCAGGTTCTGTAGGAAGTGTTTCTATCAACTTTCTTCTCCCTTGATATTAGGAGAATTGAACCTCTCTATAGTTAACTTAAATTTTATACTAACAGCTTATTTTATTTGATAACATCAGGATCTAGAAACCATGCCTGGTCTACTACATCTCAGTCACAGGTTGAAGGGAGTCCGAGGGAGGTTATTACCTCTGAGAATCTCACTAAGATGTGCCACTTATCTTAAAGTGGGAAATGGGGTAAATTTTAAGTTGGTTTATCATATTTTCAGACTGCTGTAAATGTAAAGATCAGCACCTGTTTCTTTTAAAAGATTTTCCCTGAGCTAACATCTGTTGCCAACCTTCCTCTTTTTGTATGCCGCCATGACAGCATGACCACTGACAGATGAGTGGTGTAGGTCCACGCCCAGGAATCAAACCCCTGTCACCAAAGTGGAGTGTCCTGAACTTAGCCACTAGCCCACCTGGGCTGGCCCAGCACTCATTTCTTAATTAGAGTTTGACTACACAGCAGCATAATGGAAGCTGTGACATTACATGCAGAACTCATGTAATCACATCATCACATTGAGTTTCCTAATTGGTGAAAGAAAACTCCACTTAGGTGTCTTTAAAAGCTGTCCTGAAAATAACCTTTGAAATTCATTACAAATTTTAAAAAGTTGTATGTAAAAAAGTTCAAAATATTCATTGTGTTTTTAACAGGAAAGGCATCTCTCCTTTGAAGTGAACATGAGGTCAGCTTTGGATACACTGGGTATCCAGCTGATTTCCCAAAGTCATCTCAGTCAACTGGAAACTCGGGTTTTCTGAATCACACTGAGTTATTGCAAAAATGATTTTCTAAAACACCACCGTGAATCAGAATCCATCTTTAATATAGTCCCCCAGTAAACAGTCCAAATACAGCACTGAAACGAAAGAGCGGCTGTCTTGCATTTTTCTCAAACTTTAAGTATTCTGAGAAAAAGTAGAAAATGAAGTCCAAATGGATATTCACCTCATCTTTTATTTATTTTATTAGAATGTGACTAACATGAAAATAGATATAGCTTCACCTTTTATTTACAAAATTATAAAATTTAATTTCTGTTCACTTCATCTGCAGAAAAGAACATGATCTGGAGCATAGTTCTCTTTTTTATGTTTGCCCCATTCCCTTAACATCTGTAAGTTTTCTTTCTGGAGTGATCAGAAAAAGATGTAATGATGATTAACGTGGTGCAGGCAAGGAGAACGTGATCCCGTTAACGACTGGTTTATGCAGTTCCTGTAAATTGGAGTAACAAATGACACCCTCCTTTAGCTGAATCCGAAATAATCAGGCAGCATCTGCCTTCTGTTCTCTCACTCCATTTGTAGAAACGAAATGCTAACTTTAAGATCATTCATCTTCTGAAGTGCTAACTCCTATTCCCTCCAAATCTCTTCTGCTTGTTTCAATGTTCTTTCTTGAGGTCGCTTATCTTGACCACTCGATACTATCAAATCTAACACCATTCTTTATTTGACATTTCTGAATACAAACTGCTGTTTATTATTTTCATCCTTTAAAAGCTTGAGCCAACTTTCTTTTTGCTTAGTAAAAAAAATTGCTTTCAGCTGCAAAACTGATAGTTAGTCTTAAAAACAAAAAAAACAAACTTGTCTTCCTGTTCATCTCTAAAACCATTAATTCTTCTGTTTCAATCCAAACAACATTTTGTTGCCTTGAAAACACAGTTGTTGTAACTTATCCTAAATTATTTTCTTTGAACCCACCTAAGAACCCATGCCTCTCCCTCTGTCTATTTAGGGCAATTGTTCTCAATCAGTGTGTAGAAGGAGGTAGCAGAAGTTGCATGTACAGTAGATCATAAGGCTTGAATCTTTACTTATATTCTGTAACTGACTTATTTTTCTTTTCTGCTTTATCTCCCCAAATCCCCCCAGTACACAATTGTATATCTTAGTTGCAGGTCCTTCTAGTTGTGGCATGTGGGACGCCGCCTCAACGTGGCCTGATGAGCGATGCCACGTCCTCGCCCAGGATCTGAACCTGCGAAAACCTGGGCCGCCACAGCAGAGCGTGTGAACTTAATCACTCGGCCATGGGCCCGGCCCCTGTAACTGACTTATTATAAGAGTGTAGTTTTGGTCATTTAGAGCATATTATTGCCTGTCATTTACAAAGCTAATGAGTTGGATGAGGTGATATTTGAAGTCCAATAAGGCTCTAAGAGTGTACAATTTGAAGTCATTTTGGGAAGCCATTATCTGACCTACTCTAAGACCTCTATTATGCACTGATTGCATAAGTCAAGCCCTATAACAACATTAATCTTTGAACACAAAGATTTCCATTCTTCACTGAATAGCTCAACTCATCTAGACGAGATTTCAATACAATATCTTTTCAGTGTTTTAGAGAATGTGTAGGTTCCATCATGAATGAGGTTTGAAATATATCATATTATATTCAAACATTTTGGCTTCCTTCCTATTGTTCAGTTGCTTTGCATATGGTTTATGTCACCTAGTCAATAAATAATTATGGGGAATCTTGTAGAATATAATCATAGCTTTCAAGGAAGTTTGCAATTTAGAAAATTGAGTTAGATACAAACATAATTGAAGTATATATGAGTTTTATATTGCTGTGTAACAAATTACCACAAACATAGTGACTGAAAGTAAAATTTTGTTATCTCACTCTTTCCCTTGATCAGGAGTCTGGGTATGGGTTAGCTGGGTACTCTGATCAGGCTCTCACCAGGCTAAAAGCAAGGTGTCAGGGGGCTGTAATTGCACTGGAAGGTCAGTGTCCTATTCCAAGCTCAGTGGTTATTGATAGAATTCAGTTCCCTATGACTACATAACAAAGATCCTTATTTTCTTGCCAGTTGGCATCAGGAAGCCATTCTTACCTACTAAAGGCTGTCCACATTCCTTGGACATATCCTTCTCCAAGGCTAGAAGGCTGCTAGGAGAATTTCTCATGATTTAAATCTGCTACCTAAGAAATGATCCAGTATCTTTAGAGGGTTCACTTTATTAGATTAGGTCTACCTAAAATCATCTCCCCTTTGATTAACTCAAAGTCAACTGATTAAATCTGGAAAATCCCTTTGCTGTATGAGGTAGTCTAATGGTAGGAGTGATATCCCATCATATTTGCTGGTCCTGCTTATAGTTAAAATCAAGGGATTATAAGGCATGTACATGGGAGGGGGAATCTTGGGGGACATCTTCGAATTCTGCCTACCACAAAGTACAAGTTAAAATAAATGTCTAAATCAGACAGAAGTTAGATTATTTATGGAAATTGAAATTATGTATGCTATATATACATTGAGGAAGAAATATGGATGAGAAACGGTAGAGTAAGTCTCTATGCATATATATTTTTTCTAGGTGGAAGAGATGTGCTAAAGAAAGAAAGAAGGTATTTTAACAAAAAGCAAGGCATATATTGTAGTGAAATGTGAAAATACAGGGACTATTCCTATAGCCCAATTTGGCCAATAGAGCTAATAAAGCTAATGGGAAAGATTTAGGTCATCCAATGAAAGGCTTTGAACATTGTGCTTGTTTCAGTAGGCAGTGAAAAGCTATTGAATGTTTGAGAGGATTGAACTGTCCTCTACCTGCCTCTTCAGATACACTCTCTGCTCTTCACCCTGGAAGGCCCACCTATCTGGACTACATTCATGAGGTCCCTTGCCTTTGGGCTTCCACTTGGGTTTGCCCAATCAGAAGCAAAGGCAGGACATCTAGGGGAAGGAAGGAGAGTGAGGTGGGTTATATTCCTAAATTTTCTTCCTATGAGGCTGCTACCTCCTTTAATATCATAAAGGCCTCTCCACACAGCCCTTTGTATTTCTGGGTTCCAATAACCAATTCTTTCTCTCTCCCCTTCAGATGCAATGATGGGAAAAATACTGAGATGTAAACTCCTGGGTATGCTATTATCCCTTGTGTTCTTTCTTCACTCATCCAACACCTTTTTAAAATCTCTCTATTAAACACTCTTCAAATTACCAAATTTGAATGTGCCATCTGTTTGCTACTGGGACTTGACTGAAATTGGAACTGATATAACTGAAATTCTTATGGGAAGATTAATGTGACAATGATTAATAGATGGTGTAGAGAGGGAAGAGACTGAATATGTTAGTCCAGCTAAGAGTAGTAATGAAGGCATGAACTAGGTGGTGAGCATGAGAAAACAGCGCAGACGATACAAGAAATAATGTAGAGTAGAATACGTGGTTCTTAGCATCTGACTAATATAGGAGAGGAAGGAAAAGGGTGTCAAAGGTAGTTCAAGGATAAAACTTGGTAACTAAGTGAACTTTCATGGAAAGTTCATGGAAATATCAACTCATGGAAGCGATTCATGGAAATATCAATGCCAGAAGAGATTTTGTGGCTATTAGGAATAGTGAGTTTGTTTCTGAAATAGTATACATTAACATGGTGGACATTCAAGTAGAGAAAACAAGTAGCTGATTGGAAAGGCAGATTTGGCATTATAGAGGGTAGTTGATGCTAACCTTATAGACTTAAGAACTACGTAAAAGATGTCATAACTGAATTCATAAGAATTATTACGTCTTGAGAAAATCCTAAGGGCAAAGAATGTACATCCATGGACAAAACCTTAAGGCAGCTATGCATAGGGAAATGAAGAGGAAAATTTCGGAGATGAAAGTGTCTCTTCTCTTTCTCTTCAGAGACAGAGATATATAAGTGTTAGAGGTATGATAAAAAAGTCAAGATGTTATAAGAAAAAAAATACAGAAGAGCTGTTTAAGAAGCAGGAAGTTGGTTTGATTAGTGGCAATCTCAGTGCCTGCCTAGTAACAGCACAAATTAATCAACAAAGTCTCTTTCACAGCCATCACTTCATAGGTATGCAGTCATTTATTTTACCATGTGACCATGCCACCTGCCTGGCCCAAGGTGTTTGGACCGGGAGTAGGCATCAACTCTAAAGGTAATAAAATTCAGATTCTGGTTGGTGGCCCATGAGTCCACGTGCATGATATGATAAATTTTTCAAAGGAAGTCTTGCTTTTAAAAATTTATATTGAGAAACCCAAGCAGGCTGAATTAGTAAGTGGAAGTTGTAGCTAATAGTGTCTGAGGATAACAACATTCTGATGACTATAATGGGTCAGGTGCAAGACAAAATTATGAAGCAGCAGTAGCAAATAATAAAAACAATAAAGGGCAGCCAGCTAGCAGAGGAACAGACATAGGCAAAAGTAAGAGTCACATCAACAATGTTGATTGTAGATAAATGATTCACTGTTGAGGCCAAGAGAAAGGGATTGACTCAAGAACCACCTTCCACTACATCTCTCTGAGGGCTAGCCCTGTTAAAATTTCTGTTCTTAGTTCTCTACACATACCCAATATAAAACCACCTATATTTGTGCTAGCCTGATGGTCAATCTGTCTACCTATTCCCAGCAGTTAAATGATTCTGAAATAAAGCAAATCCTTAAATGCTCTCTCTCTTCTATCGATATAGATATGTAGATATATAATCATATATATGACAATTATATGTGTATAATTAAATATATATATATATATATATAATCACTAGGAGTAAATAAAGAAACCGACTATCAGAAGGACACAGGCAGTAATAGGAACTGCTGAAACATTGCTTAGGTGAGATGTCTTTACCCACTCCAGGATGGTACATAGGCATTTCATGACTGGTAAAATTGTTAATAAAGCTTTCTCATGCAAAGCAAGAATGTAGACAGGTAAGGAATGGAATACACAAAAATGACTACTGTAACAATCTAATAGCCCCTAGAAATAAAACTGAAGTGTCTTTAGCCCCTGCTTCCCTGGTGCCATGTTTTGTGCCATTTGACTGCCACCTCACCCTTTAACCAATAAGGTATATATAATTGATGAAGAACAGCAAGCCATTTGCTGATTAGCAACCCATAAACGACTTCCTAGGAAAAGATGAACTGGCCAATCAGATGATCACCACCAGGAACTGAAACTAGAAATCAGAGAGTCTGATTCAATCAAGGGGTAGAAATTGAGTTTAAAAGACATGAGGCATAATTGGAATCAGAGAAGTCATAATGGGTCTTGTTTACTATAAATTGTATGATAAAGCTCATCAGTGACAGAAGAATATAACGGGAACAAGAAGATAAACACAGAGTATAGGTATCATATTAGACTGTAGTTGTCATATTAATGTAATGTAATATTAAAGAAATGCAAACTCCTTCCTCCTGTTGAGTTCCTTAAAACTACTTTGAAAACAGTATAATCTTTAAGCTCTAGGTTCAAAGAGCTTTAGAACCATTGTAATGCGTCTTTTTAGATTTGTTGACAAAATATAAGAAATCTAATCATATTATTGCCTTGTCAATAAATGAGAAAAGCAAAAAAAAAAGTTTCTAGTGCAAAACAGCAGAGAAAGTTGAGGAAGAAAGGGAGATTGAAGTGTGGGTTGTATTTTGGAAAAGGGAACTCATTAGTGACCTTTGAGAGAGCAATTTCAGTAGAGAGATAGGGAAAGAAAGCAGTTGTAAGAGATGAAGACTGAAGGCATAATGGATAATAAGAGCTGAGAGGAAATGGCTTTAGAGCAATATAAATGAAGATAGTTTTGAAGAGAAGGAAAGAGGTTAGGTCAAATAGGGCATGGTTGGATCAAGAAAAAGGTCCTTTTTACTACATTGATTTGCCCCAAATTATTGGGGAAACTAGAAAATATTTTTATGCAGCAGAGTAAGGTCAGTAGAGAGGATTTCTAAATTATAAATTCC
Organism: Equus quagga; assembly: GCF_021613505.1. Taxonomy (NCBI): domain Eukaryota; kingdom Metazoa; phylum Chordata; class Mammalia; order Perissodactyla; family Equidae; genus Equus; species Equus quagga. The sequence goes on from NC_060270.1 coordinate 54,781,406, forward strand.
TAGATAAGTGAAATCTTTTTATTGCTCAAGTATTTTCTAACAGTTATAAAATTAAATAACATATTTAAATCATCAGCCCCCAAATGTTTAAAAAATTTTATTAAAGGTTCTACAAAAAGGAGAAATACTGAGAAATCTCCTGGTTCAATGCCTTATTTTGATTAATAAAATCATTCAGTGACCCATTGCTTAAGTAAGGTGACTGAGTTTATAAGGTTTGGGGTTGTGATGATTCAACTAAGATTTTAATATTTCTGCTTTCTCATTACTTGTGTCCCCAAATGATTAAATAGTGAATCTTTCTATAATTTCTAACTTACCTCAAACATAAATGTGAGGAGATATGGCAAGTAAAGAAAAAAATGTCAAAGACAGCTGTTAATTTCTGAGTATTAGACATCTTTGTCCACAGTAGATAGTAGATCTGACTATATATTCTAAGAAATTGTAATCTATTTAAATAACTATTTGGGTGAAGATTGATATAAATTTAAATGCAATAATTTTTAATTTTGGCTTTTGTTTGTTTGGTTTTGCATTTTCTTTTTTTTTTAACTGGAAAATAAGTTAGAATGGGTCCAATGACTGAAGTATGTGTCCTGCCTAAAGATGGGAGCAAACTAAGGAAGTGTGGACAGAGGTCACCCCAACAGGGGTTAGAGATTGCACACTGAGGTTAGTACTGATTCAGTAACACTGAGGCCTGGAAATGGTAATCTCCTCAGGGGTGATACTCTAAGAAAATGCCAGGAAAATTTCTGTATTACAAATACATTGACATAATGTGAAATAGGAAAATATCAGACTCTACATATAATGCATATTAAAATTCATGCTAACTGCTGCTATTTAATTCTGAGAGTGAAATCTGTGAAGTAGGCTATCACAAAGACAGGTTGAATGCCATATACATGTAACATGTTGAATGTGACAGCCAGAAATGAAACTTTTAAATGATTGTCTAGATGCAGTTCAAACAGTGAGAAATATTTGGTCAAAAAGTAAATTTGAAACAAATACAGGAGATCTCGTCAAGAGGGTGATGTGAGCAGGCATTGAACTCGTCTCCTGCCACGAACACAACCAGGTTGCAACAATTTTTGGAAAAATTACCCCAGATTGAAAACTGAAAACTGGATAAAAAGAACCCCCACAACAAGGAACAGTCCTGACAAAGGCAGAAGAGGCTGTAATTCCTGCTGAAGAGGAAAAAAGCCACCTTTGGGAGCGGCAGAGCTTCTCAGCTGGCCAAGCGGGAGACATCCTAAGGTATGCAGCCCTCCCTTGAGGAGTGAGGTCCGGAGCAGGGATGATACTGCTATAAGCATGCTTCAGACTCAGCCCAACTGAGATGGGGGTCCTACTGTCTGGCTTTGCTGCCTATTAACTGCAGCAAGGATACCCCCAGAAAAGCTATCAGCTGAAAGCTGAAAAGACCTGGGTCTTAAAGGGCCCACGCACAAACTCACTCATTGCAGCAAACTAAAATCACCAGAGAGAAGGCTGACAGTCCTTTGGTGAAAAGAGACTCACCTGGTGTGCTCTGGGGGCATCTTGGTGAGAGGAGGGACCTCTCCTGAGACTGAGACATTGGTGGGGGCCATTGTTCTGAGCTAGTCCAGGTGTGCTGACATGACCCAGGTGGGGGCCATTGAGGTTCATCCCTTGGGCTGTTAGCCCAGGGGTCTGCCACACCCACTAGAGCACAGATTTAATCCAGTTCAGCCAGGGCAGGCAACTGGCCCTAGGGACTAGCCCCACCTAACAGAAAGCCCTCAGGTTACTTTTCAGCCTGCATTGACTGGGTGCCTTGATTCTTTACAGGCAGGCAAGGGTGTCCGCCTCTGTGGGGCAGGGCCTGTATGAGGACCAGGTGAACTGTAGGGGGCACTGGTGGAGAGGTGGCGGCGTCTGCAGTGTGGCATCAGGGTATGCTCCAGGGGGTTGGGAAGTGTGCACAGACCAGGACTATGTTGATCATGTATGTAGTCCTGGGGGGGGGGGTAAGGCTTATCAGCAGCAGAAGACCTTTGCTTCACAAATAGCCATAAAAAGGATCAGTCCCACCTTCCAAAGCCTGAAACAATTGACTGCCCCCATGCCAAGGGCTAGCCCCACCCAGCAGCACTCCTAAGAGAACTGACAACAGCCTTGTAGGCCTGAGGCCTATCACAACCACACGCCCCTGAGCATAGCAACCAGCTACACTGGGTACCAACCCAATTAAGAGGAAAACTTCAATAGGAGTGTGCTGATAGACTTTGTAGCCAACAGTGCTGAGGCTCCCCAAACCAGATTTACAAACAGCTGGCCAGGGAAGGAAAGATTAGACTCCCTGGGTACCTGCAGTGGGAGCAACCCTGCCACAGCAGAAGGACACAAGTAGCCCACAAAGGTGTCACTCCGGGTTCTTATGGACTGGTGTTGAGAAGGAAGCACACTGCTGGGCCTCATAAGGCAACTCATAAATAAGGCCACTTCCCCAAGATCAGGAGACATAGCCAACTCACCTAATACATAGAGAATAGCACAGAGAAAGAGGCATAATGAGGAGGCAAAGGAATACTTTCCAAGCAATGGAATGGTACAAAAGCTCAGAAAAAGGACTAAACGAAACAGAAACTAGCAACCTACTCGACAAAGAGTTCAAACAAAATATCATGAGTATGCTCACAGATATTGGCAGAAGAATGGATAAACACAGTGAGCACGTCAGCAAAGAACTGGAAGATATAAAAAAAAACAATCAGAAATGAAGAATACAATACTCGAAATGAGAAATTCACTAGAGGGACTCAATAGCAGAGTAGAGGAAGCAGAACAGATCAGCGAGCTAGATGAAAGACTAGAGGAAATCACCCAAGCAGAACAGAAAAGAGAAAAAAGAATCAGACAGAATGAGAACAGTCTAAGGGAACTCTGGGACAATATCAAGCATGCTAACATTCGGATTATAAGTGTCCAAGAAGGAGAAGAGAGAGATAAAGGGGCAGAAAATTTATTTGTAGAAATAATAGATGAAAATTTTCCTAACCTGAGGAAGGAAACAGAGGTCCAAGTTCAGGAAGTACAGAGAGCTCCAAACAAAATAAGCCCAAAGAGGCCCACATCAAGACAAATTATAATCAAAATGTCCAAAATAAAAGACAAAGAGAGAATGCTAAAAGCAGCAAGAGAAAGGCCACAAGTGACATATAAAGGGAAGCCCATCAGGCTATCAGTGGACTTCTTAACCGAGACCCTAAAGGCAAGAAGAGAATGGCACGACATATAAAGTGCTAAAAGGAAAAAACCTACAGCCAAGAATACTCTATCCATCAAGGTTGTCATTTAGAATGGAAAGAGAGATAAAGAGCTTCCCAGACAAGCAAAAGTTAAAGGAGTTTATCACCAAGAAACCAGTTCTGCAAGACATGCTGAAGGGACTTATTTAAGTGGGAAGGCAATGACCACAAATAGAGATTAAAAAAATTATCAACAAAACAAAACAACAACAAAAAACTAGGCAATAAAATCACTTGTAAGGTAAAAATATAGTAAAGGCAGCAGATCAACTACCTGTGAAGATAATATGAAGGTTAAAAGACAAATGTACTAAAATCACCTATGTCAATGATAAGAGGGTAATGGATAGACACACACTAAACAAGCGACTATATATGATTTGAAAAACATACAATGTGGGAAGAGGGGAGTGAAAAAGTAGAGCTTTTAGAAAGAGGTCAAGCTAAAGAGTCTATCAACTCAATATAGACTGTTATATGCATAGTATATTAAATAGGATCCTCATGGTAACCACAAACCAGAAACCTATAACAAGCAGGAAAAAAAAGTAAGACAAAAGAAATCAAACATATTACTAAAGATAGCCATCAAACCACAAGGGAAAAGAGCAAGAAAGGAACAGAGAAGAACTACTAAAACACCCAGAAAAAAAAAAGTGACAAAATGGCAATAAATATATATTTACCAAGAGCTACTTTAAATTTCAATGGACTAAATGCTCCAATCAAATTACATAGGGTGGCCAATTGGATAAAAAACAAGACTCATGTATATGTTGCTTACAAAAGAAACACTTCAGACCTAAAGACACTCACAAACTGAAAGTGAAAGGATGGAAAAAGATATTCCACGCAAATGGCAAAGAAAAGAAAGCGGGGGTAGCAATACTTATATCAGACAAAATAGACTTTAAAACAAAAACTATAATAAGAGACAAAGATGGGCACTACATAATGTTAAGGGGAACAATCCAACAAGAAAATCTAACACTTATAGATATCGATGCACCCAACATAGGAGCACCTCAATATATAAAGCAATTATTAACAGACATAAAAGGAGAAATAGACAGTAACACAATAATAGTAGGGGACTTTAACACTCCACTTACAGCAATGGATAGATCATCCAAACAGAAGATCAATAAGGAAACACTGGCCTTAAAGGATACATTAGACTAGATGGACTTAGTAGATATATACAGAACATCCCATCCAAAACCACGGAATACGCATTCTTTTCAAATGCCCATGGATCATTCTCCAGGATTGATGACATATTAGACCACAAAACAACTCTCAATAAACTTAAGAAGATCGAAATAATACCATGCATCTTTTCTGACCACAAAGGTATGAAACTGGAAATCAACTACAGGAAGAAAACCGGAAAAGCCACAAAAATGTGGAGATTAAAGAAAATGCTACTGAACAAGGATTAGGTCAATGAAGAAATCAAAGGAGAAATCAATAAATTCCTGTAGGCAAATGAAAATGAAAACATGACATGCCAAAATCTGTGGGATACAGTAAAAGCGGTTCTAAGAGGGAAGTTTATAGCAATTCAGGCCTACCTCAACAAAGAAGAAAAATCCCAAATAGGCAATCTAAAAGTGCACCTAAATGTACTGGAAAAAGAACAACAAACAAAGCCCAAAATCAGCAGAAGGAAGGACATAATAAAAAACAGAGCAGAAATAAACAAAATAGAGACTTAAAAAATAGAAAAAATTAATGAAACCAAGAGCTGGTTCTTTGAAAAGATAAACAAAATTGACAAACCCTTAGCTAGACTCACCAAGAAAAAGAGAAGGCTCAAATAAATAAAATCAGAAATGAAAGAGGAGAGATTACAACAGACACCTCAGAAATAAAAAGGATAATAAGCGAATACTATGCAAAGCTATACACCAACAAATTGGATAAACTAGAAGAAATGGATAAATTCTTAGAAACATACAACCTTCCAAAACTAGACCAAGAAGAAGTAGAAAATTTGAATAGACTGATCACCAGTAAGGAGATCGAAACAGCAATCAAAAACCTCCCAAAAATAAAAGTCCAGAACCAGGTGGCTTCCCTGGTGAATTCTACCAAACATTCAAAGAAGACTTAATACCTATCCTTCTGAAACTCTTCCAAAAAATTGAAGAGGAGGGGAGGCTTCCTAACTCATTCTATGAAGCCAACATTATCCTGATACGAAAACCAGACAAGGACAACAGAAAAAAAGAAAATTACAGGTCGCTATCACTGATGAGCATTGATGCAAAATCCTCAACATAATACTAGCAAATCGAATACAACATTACATTAGAAAGATCATACATCATAATCAAGTGTGTTTCATTCCAGGGATGCAGAGATGGTTCCACATCCTCAAATCTATCAACGTGATACACCACAGTAACAAAATGAAGAATAAAAATCACACGATCATCTCAATAGATGCAGAGAAAGCATTTGACAAGATACAGCATCCATTTATGATAAAAACTCTAAATAAAATGGGTATAGAAGGAAAATACCTCAACATAATAAAGGCCATATATGACAAACCCATAGCAAATATCATTCTCAACAGAGAAAAACTGAAAGCTATCCCTCTAAGAACGGGAACCAGACAAGGATGCTCACTGTCACCACTCTTATTTAACATAGTGTTGGAAGTCCTAGCCAGAGCAATCAGGCAAGAAAAAGAAATAAAAGGGATCCATATTGGAAAAGAAGAAGTGACACTGTCACTCTTTGCAGATGACATGATTTTATATCTCAAAAACCCTAAAGATTCCACTAAAAAACTTTTAGAAACAATAAAGGAATGCAGTCAAGTCACAGGATACAAAATCAATGTACAAAAATCGGTTGTGTTTCTATATACTAACACTGAAGTAGCAGAAAGAGAAATTAAGAATACAATCCCATTTACAATTGCAACAAAAAGAATAAAATACCTAGGAATAAACTTAACCAAAGAGGTGAAAGATCTGTACACCAAAAACTATAAAACATCATTGAAAGAAATTGAAGAAGACACAAAGAAATGGAAAGATATTCTGTGCTCTTGGATTGGAAGAATTAACATCGTTAAAATGTCCATACTTCCTAAGCAATCTATAGATTCAATGCAATCCCTATCAAAGTTCCAACAACATTTTTTCACAGAAATAGAACAAAGAATCCTAAAATTTATATGGATCAACAAAAGACCCCGAATAGCCAAAGGACTGGTGAGAAAAAAGAACAAAGCTGGAGGTATCACACTCCCTGATTTCAAAATATGCTACAAAGCCATAGTAACCAAAACAGCATGGTACTGGCACAAAAACAGACACACAGATCAGTGGAACAGAATTGAGAGCCCAGAAGTAAACCCACACGTTTATGGACAGCTAATATTCGACAAAGGAGCGAAGAGCACACGATGGAGAAAGGAGAGTCTCTTCAACAAACGGTGTTGGGAAAACTGGACAGACACATGCAAAACAATGAAAGTAGACCATTCCGTTATACCATGTGGAAAAATCAACACAAAATGTATTAAAGACTTGAATGTAAGACCTGAAACCATAAAACTTCTAGAAGAAAACTAGGCAGTACGCTCTTTGACATAGGTCTGAGCAGCATATTTTCAAGTCCCATGTCTGACCGGGCAAGAGAAACAAAGGAAAAAATGACCAAATGGGACTGCATCAAACTAAAAAGCTTCTGCACAGCAAAGGAAACCATCAACAAAATGAAAAGACAACCTAACAATTGGGAGAACATATTTGCAAACCATATATCAGATAAGGGGTTAATATCCAAAATATACAAAGAACTAATACAGCTCAACAACAAAAAACCAACAGTCCAGTTAGAATATGGTCAAAAGATCTGAACAGAGATTTCTCCAAAGAAGATATATGGATGGCCAACACGCATATGAAAAGATGCTCAATGTCATTAGCTATCAGGGAAATGCAAATCAAAACTACAATGAGGTATCAATTCATTCCGGTCAGAATGGCTATAATTAACAAGACAGGAAACAAATATTGGAGAGGATGTGGAGAGAAGGGAACCCTTGTTCACTGCTGGTGGAGCGTTATACACAATAGCCAAGACATGGAAGCAACCTCAGTGCCCATCAAGGGACGAATGGATAAAGATGTGGTATTTATACACGATGGACTACTACTCAGCTACAAGAAATGATGAAATCCGGACATTGTGACAACATGGATGTACCTTGCGGGTATTATGCTGAGTGAAATAAGTCAGAGGGAGAAAGTCATATACCGTATGATCTCAATCATAAGTAGAAGATAAAAACAATGACAAAAAACACATAGCATTGGAGATTGGATTGGTGGTTACCATAGGAGAAGGGGGAAGGGGGGAGGGCAAAAGGGGTGATTAGGCTCAAATGTGAGGGCATGGACTATAATTAGTTTTCGGGTGGTGAACATGATGTAATCTACACAGAATTCGAAATATATTATGATGTACATCCTAAAATAAATAACTGTAAAAAAAATAAAAAATAAAAAAATAACAAACATATTAATATTTATGTTTAGCTATTACTTCAAATCTCATTTATTTACCCAATAGCTATTATAAGTCAGGTATTTTACAAACCACTGGAAACTCAAAAATGAAAGTGGCAGGATCCCTGTTTTCAAGATACGCCTAGATCACTGAAATAATAAAAATCGCATCTTACCATAATATCAGAAACTAACTAGAAATTTAAATTTGAAAGTTCATCAAACTATCTTTAGTTGTAAGCACTAAATACATTTACATCACAATGTACATTAAAACATAGCCAACACATAGAAATAATGTAGCCTTCGTTTCTAAAATAGTTTAAATATTCATCTGCTCTACCAATAAAAATTATGCCTAAGTGATTTTTCATTTTAAACTGTATTTTTTAACTTTTTCAGCTTTATTGAGCTATAATTGGCATGTAACTTTGTGTAAGTTTAAGGTGTACAACGTGTTGATTTGATCCACTCATATATTGCAATATGTTTACCACTATAGCGTTAGCTAACACCTCCACCACATCTCATTTTAAATTTAAGTGGTTTTAGGCTTATGCAATTATCTCTCATTGCCCTTTTGTTATTGCAAACATATATTATGTAATAAAAACAACCTTGAATAATTTTCCAAATTTTATTTTTAAAACGTTTAAATATGCATATGGAATTCTTGTTGTCCTCTGAAGTGTGGAGGGCTTCCAAGTTACATAGAGATAGATATATGAATAGATAGACTATCAAATATAGTAGATTTATGGCATTCCACCTTAAAATTTTATGTAAAATTTCTTATGAGCTAACAATTTGGATGAAAAAAGTAACTGGTCCATCAAAAATTTTGATTTTCTTATTTGACACAATCCAGACATTTTAGGGAGGAAAAGGACATTAAAAATAAATAATCTATACCATTTTAATTCAACTGTACTGAGTTTGCATGTCAGTGCCATGTTTCTGTACCTATGTGTGTGATCTTATACAATAAAATTATAAAAGTACTTATTTTCTAAAAATGCTTATTTTCAAACTGATTGAATCAATATCTTAGAGCAAAGCAGAATAATAAAGGAGGTCAGGTTGGCTGGTTCTGGCATAGTTCCTTCCCTTTCTCTCTCGTTCTTCCTTCCCTGGCCGACACAGAGCCTTTCTAAAGTACATTGCGGAGGAAAGCCATCTAACAAACATATTCACAATAAGATAATAGGAGTTATTATGTTATTCATTACAGGAATGTTTGCATTTTAGTGAGCAGAGAGCTAGTATTATCATGCTAGTTTAATATTTGCTTCTATATTCAGAAAGAAATGGATTCAAATCCTGGCTCCATTAGGCACTATGAGCAATTCAGACAAAGCTTTAAAGCTCAGTTTCCTGTTAAATGAAGAGAACAGTACTCACTACATATAACTGATGTAATGAGAAAATATATGTAAAGTACTTAGCACAATCTCTAGCAAGTAACACATGTTTCATAAATTTGAGTTAAGGACATAGTTAAAATTGATGGAACACCACTATAAAAAGTATAAAACAAAATACATAGAATAAATCAAGATATTTCTATAGTTTAATCAACACCTAATACATGACAGCTATTGTGTTCAATTGTAGAAATAAAGTATTGTATTGGCTGATTTTATCTATAAATGCATTTATTTATGTATAGGTGACATTCTCATATCTTTCTGAAAGATAAGGACAAAAGTCACCTTGGCTCAGCACAGCTATTAGGTTTGTAGTAAATTGAGTGGCTCCTCTTGGTTGTGCAAGAGGGCAAATATTAGTTTGTAATAACTGAATTGATGCAGAGAAAAGGAGGAGAATTGGTGTCCAATTAGACTTACTTTGGAAGTCAAAAATACTGAATGTTGAATGATTTTATCTCTGTATTCTTAATAATCCAGTGTTTGCATGGCAACCCAGATAGTTCTGCCTGAGTAGAAGTATGCACTTTCTCTGCTCAAGTAAAGAGCGAAGGGAGGGACTGACATTGGCACTGTGCAGAGTAGCACAGGGGCTGTGCAAGGATGTTGGAGGGACAGCCATCATCTCAGCAGCAGCACAGCTTCCAGGTGGCTGTGGATAGAGTTGTCATCACTGACACCAACTGGCAGGAGCCAAAGGTTAACATTGTAGATGAATGACACTTTGCATTTCTCTCTGTATGCCTAGTATTTGGAAGCAGGTCTGAATAAGCCCCAGATATTCTTGGTCAAATATGAAAAATAGAAGTCTTTGAGAGAAAGGAGTCAGATTTGATGTTCATATACACAATGATAACTCCAGAAACTGATTGTATTAATTAAGGATGCATAATTATAGTTACACTGTAAGCTATTAAACTGGATCGAACAAGGGATATGTACAGCTGTATATCTGTATATAATTTAAAGAGGAATATAGTGGAGGATAGTAATTATACAGAATTTATTAAACATATTCAGTAAGTAAATGGTCAAACAGTGACTCTGAAATCCATTCACTCTCTTTACAACCCTGTCAACACGCTAATGTCAGATCTCCTGCTTTACAAACTAAATTGCCCTTATTTATGAAATCCCTTGAGCATGGGGTATATGAAAAATATCATCTAAGTGATGTAACTATCCAATTATAAAGTTGAGATGTTTCATGACTTAAACAGCTCTTCCTGTGTCAGTGAGGTGATCACACCTCACTTAGAAACCTCACATCTTACCTGAGCCAAAGCATGTTCAGCACGGAAAGAAAGAATCTGGGGAGTGGTGTTAGAGGTCTCAAACTTTCCCTCTGTGCCTTGCAATTATTTGTATCTTGGAAATTATTAATGAAATTAAATACTAGTGTGAACAAAACTGGGACGCCCTCATTGGTCTAACAGGCGAATCCAGCAAGCAAACTGCATAATCTTAAAGTCAGTACAGAAGTCCACGCTGTGCTGTGAAGCAGCCGTGCAGGCCTGCTAACCCTGGGTTAGAATGACCTTGCAACCCCACGCCCCAGGACTGAAGACGCTGCTGGACAGATCCACAACAGAAAAGATAAACGGACTTGGCTTCCACCTTTCCCTGCTGCATTTCTTAGAGGTTGAGGGAAAAAGTAATGAGCCTGGTCCTTGCCTCCCTCCATACAGATGTAACTCCAATACTCCAAGCCTTGTTTGCCATATAACCAAAGAGCTCTTGTTCATGTCCTCTTTGAAGTAGGGGACTATTAGATGTGTAAGCCCTTTCCTGCATGGACACTGCTTTGTTAAAAAGTATATAAACTGTGCTCAGATCCGTAGACCTTGGAGCAGTTCCTCAGAATACTCTGTTGGACTGTTTCTGGGGCCTCAAGTTCCTCACCTTGATTATCAAATAAACTCCTTTAATTAACCTTTAGCCAGACTCTTTATTTCAGTCAACATTAGGTACTATATATAGACATATAATTTACAATACAGACACAAATAAGTTTTATACATTAATTTTATAACTCTTAAGGATAAAAAGTGACCTTTTTCCTAGAGAAACTCAAAGTTTAAGAAAAATAATAACACTAATCATCACCATTTATGAAGTCTCAAATATGCACTGGACATTTTCCATAAATTAGTTAATCTTCAGAAAAAACACAAATGACACTATTTTCATTTTAATTAAGGAAACAGGCCATTAAAATTTAAAAAGATAAAATAAAATTTTAAAGACATTAGAAATAAAAGCCATTCCCAAAGTCCCAAAACTAATTAAAAAGCCCAGCTGGTATTTGAACCTATCAGGAGCTGATTCAAAATACTCCCTCTAGACTAGTGAGGAAGGCAATCAAGTGAAAACTATAAAAGGAAATGGCAAACCCCATAACAGGGGCATGTGGGGGCACAGGCCAAAGAAGTCTGAGCCTAGGAATTGTCTCAAAAGAGATTATTTGGACTGGCTTTAAAGAGAAATAGGAACAGAGTAAGGAAGAGAAAGGTTCAGGATGGCCTGTCAGATTGAAAGAACTTGCAAAAATCTATATATTGATGCATGAGAAACTATCAATAATTATTGTGGGAAAGGGACATTCTCCAAAATCCTTCAAATTATACCGTAAGCTTCTGCCTATAAGCCAGTCTGGAGCTGAGCCTGAGCCTGCTTTCAGAAATTGAGATGTTTCTGGGAGTGTGCTGGAGGCCCAGGCTGTTGCTTTGGACCTAAGGGGAAAAAGTGTGCTGTAATAAACAACACTGCAATGAAAGAGGTTTCTCTGTGCACTCTATTGGAATTGTGACTCTTGAAGCTTTTTAATTATTTTTAAAATTATTTTTGTAGTTATGCTGTGAAATATCTTTTTTTGACACTCAGTGTCTATTTTCTGTTTTCAGTTTCCTGCTTTCCTCCTGATGCACTTGGTACTCTGCCCAGGGCACACTATTTGTGTGTGTGTATGTGTCTCTGTGTATGTGTATGAGTGTGCATGTAACTTTTACAGAAAAATATCGATCTTCTTTGGGGCAATCACGGTTGCCCTCAGGAACTTACAGATTCATTGAAGGACTCGGTTAAAGGAAATGAATGTGAAATATATGACTGAGCACCAGTTTCTCTTTAAAACTTGAATCTTTAAAACATCTGCTCTGCACCTAAAGTTTGCTGAATTTCTGGACAATATTGCAGTTCACACTGGTCTGTCATGTTGATCATCCAGATTGCTTCTTTAGGACTCTTAAAACTACATATATTTGTCCATTATACTTGAAACTATAACTAGAAACGAGTATGACTGACAGTTGTCCTTAATTAGTAAATATTCCAAAGGACGCTGATATTTTTCATTGGGTCCTCTATATTAGGTGAAAAGTGCTTTATGTTCAGTGATTAGCAAAGATTCAGGGGAGGTTCAGGTAGCTATGAAATCTGTATTCCAGGACGAAGAGAGTTTTCTCTAGGGAAGTCTCTCCAAAGATGTGCGATAAGCACCAGTATTGGTACAGATATGATTTTAGGTATTAAGATACAGTTTTAAATTATATTGGATTACATGGGGGAGAAAATGATTCCCTTTTCAATTTGATTCCAAGGCTTCTGACTGCATCATGGGGAACATCTCACTGGCACAAAGATGCATTGAACAACCCCTGCCTTTTGCTAATCTTCCTTCTTATAGAAGAGGTGTAGGCCTTAGTCTCAGAGCCTTCTCCAAGCACTGTATTTGGCCAGAAGTCAACAATCTTGTGGTGGTTTCACTGGTTATTTTAAACCACTTCTTATTGGCAGATGGTTGTTTTCTACTTACCCTAGTGTTAAAAAGTTTCTTCCTTAAGTTCATTTAATAAATTATGTGTAAATTTATTTACTAAAAACTCTAAAGGAAAAAAGAAAGTTTCAATTATTTTTCTATGATATTAAACTCTTTCCCTCTCAGGCTGTCCCTCTCAAAACAAAACCAAACCAAAAAACAGCCTTCAAATTTAAAATGCATCAGTAGGCTCTAGGTTAGGACCACTTCTGATTAACAGGTTAAAGAGCAACCATGGTTCATGCAGCATGCTCAATAAACATGAGTACAGAAGGTCAAGAATCCCTATGCTTCTTATGTGTTAGCCTGGCAATGAACACAGATAGTGACCAGCAGGCCAAAATGTTGGCAACAAAGCCAGGTGCCTTTTTATTTAAATAGAAGACTAACCAACCATTCTTCTTGAGTTTTCTATTGACCTTGCCTTTTATTGAACCAGTAAAAATTCTCCCTGAAAGGTTAGGGAATCATTTCCAATGATAGGGTGTTGTAGCTGCTTCTACAAAGTGCCACTTGGTCCTGTCTTCCTAACACCTGAACTGTTGTCAGACATGCAGGTGTAATTATCCATAATATACCTTAACAAAACACAAAGAGAAGCTAACACCGGTTTACCTCCCTCATCAGTTCTATTGTTGTAAGTAAGAGGAAGCAAACGTGCAAAATCTCTCCAAAGGACACTGAAGGTCTCTAGAGAGAATGTGCTTATAGGATTATCAAGTGAAAGGAAGAGTAAAAGGATTTATTTGAAAGGATTACTTTGAAAGAGAATAAAAGGGAAGGAAGTCAACAAAAATAATGAGATGTAAACGTAAAAGTTTTGAGAAAAGGCTATGGATTTAGATTACGCTTTTTACTGTATTAAAAATACACTAAGGAATTATTCACAATTTCTGAGCGTTTGGCTGAGAAGTCACTTGGAGAGTAGCGTTGATGACCGACTGGAACAAGGTGGACTTTGAAATCGATGTGAAACAAGAAAAAAATGTAGCAGGAAGAATGGCTTGCTTTTCAAGGACTAATGAATGTATAATATTGAATTAGAGAGAGATATTAACGAAAAGATGAGAAAAGGAGGTATCGGTTTATACATAATCCTGTTTTGAGAACAATCTCAGAGGTACATGCTCACAGCTATGAGGAAATTGTGCACTCTCACTACGTTTAACTTCTTATGGTAATAATTATTTTAGATGGGATTAAAGGAAAACAATAAACATGAAGGAAAATAGAAACATCTGTGTAATTTATCTCTTCAATATTTGTAACAATTTATGTTTACACACATTCTTTTTTTAATTAGAGGAGAAAATGCTAAAATCTACATACTTCCATTGTGACAGATACCTTACGTATATTATTTTATTTAAAACTGGTCACAACTTTGAAACATTGATATTAGGATCTCTGCAGATGGGGGAAATAGCACTCAGGATTACATCACTGTCCATAACCGTATCCACTTCCCTCCCTGCTAACGGGATACAATAGCTTTCTTGTTATACAAGTTCAAACCTACGATAAGAGAAAGAGAAAACATTCATTCAGTGTTTTCTCAACTATATTCCAAAGGGGTGGTGGATTTTTACTTCCAGCGATGAAAGAGTAAATGGCACTAGACTTATCTTTCCATCAAAAGCAATTATTTATAAAACTGGACACAGTATATAAGGCAACAGTTTTCAGGCACTCACTGATAGGCAGCTCATGACTGTGATCCCTGAAAAAAGGAAAACACATGAGGAGAGTGTTATGATCCCCTAGGTTTCTCCCTTGGGACACTTTTCTGCCACCGTTCATGAGGAGGGAGTCCGAGAAGGGATGCAGTCCCACTGAGCAGAGGAAGCAAATATGGGAGTTGCAGGCTGCTAATGTAGCAGGAAGTTGCAAGATAGGGCTTTGAAAAGAAAGAGTTGTATGGGAGAAGAGAGTCTGTCTGGGGATTCACCACAGGTGCTTGACCAAGGGCTGGGCTACTCAGGCTGAGTTCAGCTCTAAGAGGTATTGCGAAGATCTCCTGCTAAAGAGCTGAAAGATGAATGGGGATCGCAAAGGTTATGCAGTGTGGTGGACGTTAGATTTATGACTCAGCGAGAGAAGAGAAAGCTCAGCAAGTCCCTTGGTGAGATCCAAGAAAGGACAAGCCTTTGGAGTAAATAACACACCATAGAGTAATTGCCTCAAGCTAACACTAATACATGCACCTAGTAGGCTGGCCTGCTCTAACAAAGAATAAAATGAAGTTTGACGGAACCAGGAAGATGCAACAGTAATTTCTTATCAGTATACATAAAATGTTGGCCGAGTTAGGCTATATGGTGGGCCATAAAATAAGTCTCAATAACTTTGAAATTATTGATATCTTACAGAATATGTTCTCTGAAAAAAACTGATTAGCAATCAATAAATAAAGATATGGAAATTCTTCAAACATTTGGAAATTAAATAATACACCAATTAATTTATTATTCAAATAAGAAATCACAAGGGAAATTAGAAAGTATTTCAAACTGAATAATATTAAAACTACAAATACAAATCTGTGGAGTTTAATTAAAACAGTATTGTGATAGAAATTTACAGCTTTTAATGCTTATATTAGAAAAGTACAAAAGTTTAAAATAAGTGGTTTGTTTCTACCATAAGAAAATAGGAAAAAAGGGAAAATTAGAAACAAAAAAAGCAGATAGAAGAAAATAAAGAGCTGTGCTCAGTGAAATAGAAAATCAGTAACAAAGAAAATGAATATAACTTGTTAGTTATATGAAACGATTAATAAACTTGCTAAAATTTTAGCAAAAGTTAGCTAAAAATTGCTAAAAAGACAGATCAAGAAAAAGAGAAAAAAATTCCAATTACAAGAATGAATGAAAGAATATAGCTACAGACATATTACAAGACAGAGGAATATTACGGAACACTTAAGCAACTTTATGCCAATAAATTCAACTCAACTGACACAAGAAGAAATAGAAATCGAAGTTACTTCAGATCTGTGTTTACATAGGGACTTCACATAAGAATGTACAGGTTTTTCCTGCTATCCAAAAGTTTGCTTGGCTTTTACTAAACACCCATGATAGTACCAGGTTTTGCTAACTGAAAGAAATCTGAAGACGATTTTGCTTTTATGAAAAAAAAGGCGAAAAGCAAGAATAGCGTTCAGTGTTTGTTTTGCAGGAGCTATTACAGAGGCAGCGCGCATACTGAGCCCTGAGAGCCGTATCCCGAGCTGCTTCCCTGGGAGCTACGCTCAGCATCTCAGGGTCAGACCGCCACAGCTCTGAACTGCGTGGGTGAGCATCTGGGCTTCATCTCAATTTATTTTGGTAGGTTAATTTTTGGGTCTGGGAACGCTAAAAAAAATTTTCCCATATAAATTAATGGTAATTGCTTCTTTGCTTTATGCCATTTCGGTTTACGAAACGTTTCATAGGAATGCTGGGGGAAACCTGTATAGCGATGACCAAAAGCACATGAAACAAGGATCAGTATCTGGGAAAGCCAAACTAAAATTACAAGACACCACTTAACTCTCTCTAGAATGATTAAAAAGATAATTGACCTGAATTGTTGAGTATGTGAAACAACTGTAATTCTCATACATTTTTGGTGGTTGTGTAATATGGTACGTCCGCTCTGGGAACGGTTTAGCAGTGTCTTAATAAGTTAAATAACTACTAATGACCCAACAATTCCACTCCTAGTTATTTATTCAAGGAAATTGGAACGTAGGTCCACAAAATACTGGTGCAAGACTATTTATGACAACTCTGTTCTTAATAACCCAAAACTAGAAACACGGAAATATCCATTAATAGGAGACTAGGCACATGAATTGTGTTATAATTTTAGAATGATATACCCTTTAGCAACAATAAAGAGAGGACCAGTGATTTCACAAACAACATGGATATCTAAAACATGGAGTAAAAGAAGCCAGACCCCAAAGATTTCAGTTATATGAAACTTCAGAAAAGACAAAACTAATCTATTCTGATAGGATCAGAACAGTGGTAGCATACAGAGAATGGGAATTGACTGGAAAGGGTAAAAGGAATTTTCCAGAAAGGCAGAAATGATCTCTCTCTTGATTGGGATTAAGTTTAAGAATGTACACCTCTGTCAAAACTTCTCAAATTGTGTACTTACTATCTCTGCATTTCACTCTGTAAAATTCATGTCATTTGAAAACATATACATAAGGCAAGGATTAGGAAAAAGATAATCACAGAGACAACTCTTTGGCAGTTTTCAGCTATTTAGTCCTCAAATACTCAAAATGACTAGCTAGGAGATATAATTTCTAGCCCATATTTTAGTAATCATTTGGAAAAATATACCTGTATCTATGTTTATATGTGTTCTGTAAATGTATATGTTTTATACAAGCACACGTGCACATATAATAGTGAAGGTCATTCACAAAAGTCAGTTTGTTAATATCCACATAGCTTATACTTTAAGATTCCTTTGTGCAACGAAAAATCAACCTTAAATTTACAAATATATAGCTGATAAAATTTTTAAAACTAAATGATGTTTTGTTATAAATTTTTAATTACTCCTTTATTTTTCCTTTGCTTTAAACTTTCTAAAAATCGTATACAATTTGTTCCTGAGATATGCATGCAGCAAACAACTTAGACTGTGTTTCAAAGAAAAAAATCTGAAAAGCAGGAAAAAATGATTTTTGTTCTGTTAATATTTGCATTGTAAATATGTAGCATAATATTAAGTATTTCAGTCATACTTTCCAATAGTAATATAAATACTATATATACAATATCATATATACACATATATTTGGATGCCTTTACTGTAGTTAAGGTGAAAATTACTAAGATTTAAATAATCTCCCCTCAATATGTGACCCTTTTTTACATAGTAGGGAGAATATTTTAATTTAAAATATATATATATGAATAAGCCTTGAAATTAATAAAGTAGAGGTACAGGGAAAATTAATGAGGTTAGTTACTGACAAGTACTATGAAAGATACAAAAAGGTGCCAGAAGAAGATCACACATTTTAAGTAATTCTTGAGGTATAAAAAGCATAGGAGGGGCTGGCCTGGTGGCATGGTGGTTAAGTTCACACACTCTACTTTGGTGGTCTGGGGTTTGCAGGTTCAGATCCCAGGCATGGATCTATGCACTGCTCATTTAGCCATGTTGTGGTGGTATCCCACAAACAAAATAGAGGAAGATTGGCACAGATGTGAGCTCAAGGATAATCTTCTTCTCCAAAAAAAAAAAAGAAAGAAAGAAAGGAAGAAAAAGCATAGGAATAGGATTTATGGCAAAACTAGAGTAGACAAAAGGATAATTTATATAATGTATATATGTAAAGTTCATCTATAGATCATATATGTAATTTCTAATATACATATAAACTATATTTGATAATATACATATATAAATATATACATAACCCATTTATGTAAAAATTAAATATTTAACCAAAATGTTAATATTAGTTAAATCTGGGTTATGAGTTTTATAGTCATTTTTAATTTATTATTTTTTTCTAAAGATTGGCACCTGAACTGACAACTGTTGCCAATATTCTTTTTTTTTCTGCTTCTTCTCCCCAAATCCCCCCAGTACATAGTTGTATATTGTAGTTGTGAGTGCCTCTAGTTGTGCTATGTGGGCCATCACCTCAGCATCGCCTGACAAGTGGATCCTGTGCCCAGGATCCGAAGCTGAGAAACCCTGGGCTACTGAAGCAGAGTGTGCAATCTTAACCACTTGGCCACAGGGCTGGCCCCAGAGTCACTTTTAATTTTTATGGGTTTTTTTTTTTTTACAATAAATATGAATCATTCACCTTGAGAGTGTTGGGGAACTATAACTGAAATCAAAATCTTAGGATCCTAATCTTGATGTGAGGACCCAGGGAGGTTCTGCTCCCCACTAAAAAAAAAAGGAATCTTCTCTCAACTCAGAAAATCTCTTGACAAAGGTCATAGAGAAAGAAAGCATTACTGAATAAGCAGTACACCAGAATATGATGCAACAGCATAGGAAATCGACAAAGCGATTGCCAAAACAGAAAGCATTCTCACCCTTTTGTACAGCCAGGCAGATAGAACCCATTACATACATGTTCTCAAGATAAATAATAACTAGTCCTCAAGTAAGAGGACTTGACAGCACCATTTATCACACATAGTTCATCTTAAATTTGCCGGGTTATTGGAGTGATGATCCGTGTCAGCCAATTGGCTTTCACCAGAGGAAAATCACACCTCATATCTTTATGACTAGAGGTATTTTTGCAACTTGGAGCAAGATGACCACTAAAGTTAGGTTCCTGTCTGTCTACAGAAACTGGGAGAAAGGGATGTTATCTTCCTTCAGATTTACGTATTTTTAAGAGATGATTCCTGAGTCCTCCAGAAAGGCATTCCTGTGTCATAAAGCTGATGAAAATATTTACACACATTTCAAAGAGAGAGGAAGGGACTTACAACTACAAGTTTTCTGAAGTAAAAGCTCTAAGAAAAAGGAAAAGTAGAGGAGGAAGATCCAAGATGGCGCCGTGAGTAGTCCTCTTTGTCTCTCCCCCTTCGAGTCTACAATTATTTGGACACTTATCGCTTGACAAAGGATATCCAGACAGCATCTCAGGACGT
This sequence comes from Equus quagga, assembly GCF_021613505.1. Lineage (NCBI taxonomy): Eukaryota > Metazoa > Chordata > Mammalia > Perissodactyla > Equidae > Equus > Equus quagga. The sequence continues at coordinate 54,801,107 of NC_060270.1, forward strand.
CTGAGATACCCACGCGACTATACATCAGAAGGCGGACGGACTTTCCTCCGAGAGGATGTGGAAATAGGTGAAAACGCTCTGACCCCGACCGAGCAGCCTAATACCCACAAGCGGCTTTCTTCCAACGGACGCCCTCAGAGGATCTACACACATCTAGGGCAGGAGCGAGCACACAACAGAGGAGCGACGGTGGAAACAGGTGACCAGAACCCTACCTAAACCCCCCGCAATTACTCCTAAACGCAGAGGGAAACTTTGGAGTTGCACACCTGAGCCCGCGGGGAGAGTCTCTCCCCGCCATTGGCGGGGAGACCCCGCCTGGTGTTCGCGGCGCCCAGAGGGTCCCAGAGAGAGTCGCTGAGGGTACGGAGGTCTCCCAGCTGCCGTTTCCCGCCCTGTGGGAGTAGGGATTGCCGGAGATCTCGGAGAGGACCGGGGCTGGGGGAACTTTCAAAGGCCGGCTCTGCGACCTGGACGGGAAGTGCCGGAGTTCCGCCCGGGCAGCAGACAAAACTCTCTGTCTGCCATTAGCAGAGGGGCCACACCCAGCATTCACGGCTCCGGGAGAGGCCCAGGGAGAATCCCAGAGGGCGGGGCGACCCCCAGCTGCCATTGCCTGCCCTGTGGGACTAGGGATTGCCGGAGATCTCGGAGAGGACCGGGGCTGGGGGAACTTTCAAAGGCCGGCTCTGCGACCCGGAGGGGAAGCGCCGGAGTTCCACCCGGGCAGCAGACAAAACTCTCTGTCTGCCATTAGCAGAGGGACCACGCCCAGCATTCACGGCTCCGGGAGAGGCCAGGGGAGAATCCCAGAGGGCGGAGCGACCCCCAGCTGCTGTTGCCCGCCCCGTGGGACTGGGGACTAGGGATAGCCGGAGATCTCGGAGAGGACTGGGGCTGGGGTGAGTTCCAGAGTCCCAGCTTCGTAGCCTAGGGGGAAACCCTACAGGCTCACAGCAGCCTTAGGGAAAGCCTCTGCACAGCAGCAGTAGAAGGCACCCAGCCACCAGCCACAAGGCTGGAAGACCCCAGGGCAAAAGCAGCATAGCTAGGTGAACTAACCACAGACTGTAGAAGATGCCAATAGCTCTCCTGCGACCCATAGAGGACAAGTGAGATTTTGTGGGTGCCGACAGCAACGGAGCGACAAATATAAGTGATCCCACCCCTGGCCGCTGGAAAAGCCCATAACACCGTTGCAGACCTCAAGGAGAGAGCACATCTAGGTGGGCTGCAACAGTAGGCACCAGCAGCCTGAAGCCCCCCTGTGACGGCCCCCACGGCAGAGGAGGGAATCCAAAGGGCCACTGTGGCTACGAGGAGGGGCCCAGGCCCAGTTAGCAACTGCAGACAGGGTTCCTGGTTGGTGCAGTATAAATAGCTGCTCCCCCACCGCAGCAGCTGAAACAAGTGAAAGGAGCAACTAAACTCTATCTCCATGCGGAGGCACAAATCAACAACATCAACCAATATGAAAAAATACATTAAATCTCCAGAACAGAAAGAAAGTAACAAATACACAGAAAACAATCCCAAAGAAAATGAGATATATAACCTAAATGATGATGACTTCAAAACAGCCATCATTAAAATTCTCAATGAGTTAAGAGAGAATTCTGACCGACAACTCAACGAGTTCAGGAGCTATGTCACAAAAGAGTTTGATACGATAAAGAAGAACCAAACAGAAATATTGGAAAAGAAGAACACAATAGAGGAGATTAAGAAAAATCTAGATGCTCTGAACAGTAGGGCCGATAATATGGAGGAAAGAATTAGCAATTTGGAAGATGGCAATATAGAATTGCTGCAGGCAGAGGAGGAGAGAGAAGTAAGACTAAAAAGAAATGAAGAAACTCTCCAAGAATTATCAGACACAATTAGGAGATGCAACATAAGGATTATAGGTATACCAGAGGGAGAAGAGAAGGAGAAAGGGGCAGAAAACCTATTCAAAGAAATAATGGCTGAGAACTTCCCAAATCTGGTGAGAGAGATGGATCTTCAGGTGACAGAAGCCAATAGATCTCCAAACTTTATCAATGCAAGAAGACCAACTCCACGGCATATAGTAGTGAAGCTAGCAAAAGTCAACGACAAGGAGAAAATACTAAGGACAGCCAGGCAAAAGAAACTAACCTACAAAGGAACCCCCATCAGGCTATCAGCAGATTTCTCAGCAGAAACTTTACAGGCTAGAAGAGAGTGGAATGATACATTATAAAATCTGAAGGACAAAAATCTACAGCTGAGAATTCTCTACCCAGCGAAAATATCCTTCAAATACGATGGAGAAATAAAAACTTTCCCAGATAAACAAAAATTAAGGGAGTTCATTGCCACAAAACCTCCTCTTCAGGAAATCCTCAGGAAAACCCTCATTCCTGAAAAATCCAAAAAAGGAAAGGGGCTACAAAACCATGAGCAGAGGAGATAAGTAAAAGGACAACAACAGACAGTAGCAGCTCTACATCAGAACAGATTAAACCATGGGACGAGAAACAAAGGAAACTGAAAAAAACCGGAAAACAAGACACAAAATGGGAGTGGTAGGCCCCCACGTCTCAATAATCACTCTAAATGTAAATGGATTGAACTCCCCAATCAAAAGACACAGAGTGGCAGGATGGATCAAAGAACAAGACCCAACAATATGCTGCCTCCAGGAAACACACCTCAGCCCCAAAGACAAACACAGACTCAGAGTGAAGGGATGGAGAACAATACTCCAAGCTAATAATGAACAAAAGAAAGCAGGTGTCGCTATACTAATATCAGACAAGGTAGATTTCAAAGCAAAACAGATAAAGAAAGATAAAGAGGGACATATAATGATGATAAATATAAATATATATATAATGATAAAAGGGACTCTCCACCAAGAAGACATAACACTTATAAATATATACGCACCCAACACAGGAGCACCAAAATTTGTAAAGCAACTCTTAATAGAACTAAAAGAAGACATCAACAACAATACAATAATAGTAGGGGACCTCAACACACCATTAACACCAATGGACAGAACATCCAGACAGAAAATCAACAAGGAAATAATAGAATTAAATGAAAAATTAGACCAGATGGACTTAATAGAAATATAGAGAACACTTCATCCAAAAACAGCAGGTTACACATTCTTCTCAAGTGCACATGGAACATTCTCAAGGATTGACCATATTTTGGGAACCAAAGCAAACATCAATAAATACAAGAGAGTTGAAATAATATCAAGCATCTTTTCTGATCACAATGCTATTAAACTAGAAATCAACTACAAGAAAAAAGCAGAGAAAGGTGCAAAAATGTGGAGACTAAACAACACGCTTCTCAACAAACAACGGATCATTGAAGAAATTAAAGAAGAAATCAAATTTTATCTGGAGACTAATGAAAATGAGAACACGACATACCAAACCATTTGGGATGCAGCAAAAGCAGTCCTAAGAGGGAAATTCATCGCAATACAGGCTCACCTCACTAAACAAGAAAAAGCTCACATAAGCAACCTCAAATGACACCTAACAGAACTAGAAAAAGAAGAACAAACAAAGCCCAGAGTCAGTAGAAGGAGGGAAATAATAAAAATAAGAGCAGAAATAAACGATATTGAAACAAAAAAGACAATAGAAAGGATCAATGTAACAAAGAGTTGGTTCTTCGAAAGAATTAACAAAATAGACAAACCCCTAGCCAGACTCACCAAGAAAAGAAGAGAGAAATCGCAAATTAATAAAATTAGGAATGACAGAGGAGAAATCACAACAGATACGAATGAAATACAAGAGATCATAAGAGAATACTATGAAAAACTATATGCCAACAAATTGAACAACCTGGAAGAAATGGACAAATTCCTAGACTCCTACAATCTCCCAAAACTGAATCAGGAAGAAATGGAGAATCTGAATAGGCCAATCACAAGTAAGGAAATAGAAACGGTAATCAAAAACCTCCCCAAAAATAAGAGTCCAGGACCAGACGGCTTCTCTGGAGAATTCTACCAAACATTCAAAGAAGACTTAATACCTATTCTCCTCAAACTGTTCCAGAAAATTGAGAAAGATGGAGAACTCCCTAACACATTCTATGAAGCCAACATCACTCTGATCCCCAAACCTGACAAGGACAACACAAAGAAGGAGAACTACAGGCCGATATCACTGATGAACATAGATGCAAAAATCCTCAACAAAATTTTGGCAAACCGATTACAGCAATACATCAAAAAGATTATACACCATGATCAAGTGGGATTTATACCAGGGACACAGGGATGGTTCAACATCCGCAAGTCAATCAACGTGATACACTACATCAACAAAATGAAAAACAAAAACCACATGATCATCTCAATAGACGCAGAGAAAGCATTCGACAAGATCCAACACCCATTTATGATAAAAACCCTCAGTAAAATGGGTATAGAAGGAAAGTACCTCAACATAATAAAGGCCATATATGATAGACCCACAGCCAACATCATACTCAATGGACAAAAACTGAAAGCCATCCCTCTGAGGACAGGAACAAGACAAGGGTGCCCACTTTCACCACTCCTATTCAACATAGTACTGGAGGTGCTGGCCAGAGCAATTCGGCAGGAAAAAGAAATAAAAGGAATCCAAATAGGTAACGAAGAAGTAAAACGCTCGTTGTTTGCAGACGACATGATCTTATATATAGAAAACCCCAAAGAATCCACAGAAAAACTATTAGAAATAATCAACAACTACAGCAAAGTAGCAGGGTATAAAATTAACGTGCATAAATCAGTAACATTTCTATACACTAACAATGAACTAACAGAAAAAGAACTCAAGAACTCAATCCCATTCACAATCGCAACGAAAAGAATAAAATACCTTGGGATAAACTTAACCAAGGAAGTGAAGGATCTATACAATGAAAACTACAAGACTTTCTTGAAAGAAATTGACGATGACATAAAGAGATGGAAAGACATTCCTTGCACATGGATTGGAAGAATAAACATAGTTAAAATGTCCATACTACCTAAAGCAATATACAGATTCAATGCTATCCCAATCAGAATCCCAAGAACATTCTTCACAGAAATTGAACAAACAATCCTAAAATTCATATGGGGCAACAAAAGACTGCGAATTGCTAAAGCAATCCTGAGCAAGAAAAACAAAGCCGGCGGAATCACAATCTCCCATTTCAAAACATACTACAAAGCTACAGTGATCAAAACAGCATGATACTGGTACAAAAACAGGTCCACAGATCAATGGAACAGAATTGAAAGCCCAGAGATAAAACCACACATCTATGGACAGCTAATCTTCGACAAAGGAGCAGAGGGCCTACAATGGAGAAAAGAAAGTCTCCTCAACAAATGGTGCTGGGAAAACTGGACAGCTACATGCAAAAGATTGAAAATTGACCATTCTTTTTCACCACACACCAAAATAAACTCAAAATGGATCAAAGACCTAAAGATTAGGCCTGAGACAATAAGTCTTTTGGAAGAGAATATAGGCAGTACCCTCTTTGACATCAGTTTCAAAAGAATCTTTTTGGACACTGTAACTCCTCAGTTGAGGGAAACAATAGAAAGAATAAACAAATGGGACTTCATCAGACTAAAGAGCTTCTTCAAGGCGAAGGAAAACAGGATTGAAACAAAAAAAAAGCTCACTAATTGGGAAAAAATATTTACAAGCCACTTATCTGACAAAGGGTTAATGTCCATAATATACAAAGAACTCACACTGCTTAACAACAAAAAAACAAACAACCCGATCAAAAAATGGGCAGAGGACATGAACAGACATTTCTCAAAAGAAGATATGAATATGGCCAATAGACACATGAAAAGATGTTCATCATCGCTAATCATCAGGGACATGCAAATCAAAACTACACTAAGATATCACCTTACCCCCGTTAGATTGGCAAAAACATTCAAAACCAAGAGCCACAAATGTTGGAGAGGTTGTGGAGAAAAAGGAACCCTCATACACTGTTGGTGGGAATGCAAACTGGTACAGCCACTATGGAAAACAGTATGGAGATTTCTCAGAAAGTTAAAAATAGAAATACCCTATGACCCAGCCATCCCATTACTGGGTATCTATCCTAAGAACCTGATATCAGAAATCTCAAGAGTCCGTTGCACCCCTATGTTCATCACAGCATTATTTACAATAGCCAAGACATGGAACCAGCCTACATGCCCAGAAACTGATGATTGGATAAAGAAGATGTGGTATATATACACAATGGAATACTACTCAGCCATAAAAAAAGACAAAATCGGCCCATTCACAACAACGTGGATGGACCTCGAGGGTATTATGTTAAGCGAAATAAGCCAGTCAGAGAAAGACGAACTCTATATGACTCCACTCATCGGTGGAAATTAGCATATTGATAAGGAGATCTGATCGGTGGTTACCAGGGAAAAGGGGGGGTGGGGGGAGGGCACAAAGGGGGAAGTGGTGTACCCACAACATGACTAACAAAAATGTACAACTGAAATCTCACAAGGTTGTAATCTATCATAACATTAATAAAAAAATAAATAAATAAAAAAAAAGAAAAAGGAAAAGTAGAGAAGTCTTTCCCTTTATTTTCAACAGGGAGAATTAAGCCTCTTATTTTTAAACTTTTATTTGTCCTAACAAAAGGCAAAACACAACGACTTTTAAGTTTAATCAAAAACATATTTAGTCATTTGTTAAACATCAACTATACACAAACTGTTAAAAAAACAAGACAATAGGCTCAAAATGGAGCCACTTATGCTAAGCCTCAAGTCACCAAACCAAGACGATTTGATTACGGTTTCTTCTCTCCCGGAAATGGAACCTTAAAGCAGGCAGGAATCCCCTGATCAGCACTAGATAGGTGTTCCGCCTGATAGACCCGTGCTGTCCCCCAAGGGAAAGTAACCTTGCAATAACCAACCCTGCTTTTCACCTGGTGTGACTTCCTTTTCCTGCTCCCTTCTTCCTTTAGAAGTCTTTCATCTCGTACAGCTCCTCAGAGCTCCTTTCTATCTGCTAGATTGGATGTCGCCCAATTCAAATCAATTTTTGTTCAAATAAACTCCTAAAATTTTTAATATGCCTCTGTTTATCTTTTAACAAAACATTTTTTAAATGGAGTTTACAGTCTCATAGTGGTGGGAGGGACATAAAAATAATAATACATCCCCAAATGCATTACTTCTGTGAATGTGAACTTTGGACATACAAGATAGAGTTTCTCTGCTTAACAAGAGTTTAGGAGGCAAAGTCAAAGAAGGATTATGGGGTCATTTTAGGGATGATATTTAAATTGTCCAGGAATTCATCATTTGAAAGAGAATGGCTTTTTCAGGTAAAGGAAAGAGCGAGTGCAAAGCATGGCTTAAGTAAAGTGTGATTTTACCAACACCAATGTGTAAAAGACAGAACAGGAACAGGTTGCTAAACGCCAAATCAGGAAGTACTTTACATAAAATACTAAGGATTTGGGATCGCTATTTAGAAAAATAGCAATCTACTGATATTTTAAAGCAGGATAGCAACATCAGTAGATTTGTTTTTCTGGATAACTGCTGATTGTGTGGGATCTCTTACCAGAAGTGTTGGCTCCCAGAGTTTGCATTTTCCCCTGAATTCTTAGACAAAGCACCCAGCCTGCAATGCTTACAGGCCCTCCACTTGTCCTTAAAAAGCACAAATTCTCATATTTAAGTAAGCTGACTGGAAACCCTAAATATTTACATTTTTGACTCATAATGTAGCGGTATATACTTTGCATTACTATTTGAAAATGAAATATTTTAATTGGAAGTTTTATTTTGGAAATTAGTAAATTAAGGCATTCCATTCTGATCATAACCTCCTACATTTCGAGCTTTCTTAGTCAGTCCTTCCAAATGTATTCTTTGACTTCTCATAGGCTCCTCATCATGCAATTCCTTTACTTTTTCTTATCTATTCCTATCTTCCTATCTCAACTACCTTTCTAATTTAATGAGGGCCCATAGTCCATTTTGTTAACCACTATCAAGGCAGGAGCCTCTTAAATTCATTCTCTTTCCAGCTGAACTTTCATGTGGAAAACCCCAATCCTGGATTACGCTAATTGCACATTGATGTGGCCTATAAATTCAATGATGTTGAACAGCAATCTCTTCATTTCCATAACTAGCAATTTATTACATTTTCCACAGAGCCTATTTCAAAAATATTACCCTTTTTCTTTTCTTTGAGGAAGATTAGCCCTCAGCTAACATCTGCTGCCAATCTTTCTCTTTTTGCTGGGGAAGATTGGCTCTGAGCTAACATCTGTGCGCATCTTCCTCTATTTTACATAGGATGCCTGCCACACCCTGGCTTGACAAGAAGTGCATAGGTCCACACCCAGGATCCCAACCAGCAACCCCCAGGCCGCCGAAGTGGAACGTGCGAACTTAACTGCTGCACCACCAGGCCAGGCCCCAAAATGCTACTCTTTTCTGAAATCTTAGATTCTGTAGCCACTCTCTTCATTTTCCATAGGTGAATAGCTCCTCACTTACAGAGACACTAGAAACTATAAGATCTGAACTAACTTAACTTCCCTCAACCAAACTTACTTAGCAATCAGCTTTCTTTCTTTACCCTTTGACACAATAGAAAAGGAGTCCTGTTTCTTGCGAAAGCCCCTCTCTCCCCTGAGCTCTGGATCTCACACTCTACCTTTCTTACTTCATCCAGTGATTATCCTTTCTTCCTTGTCTGCAACACTCCCTCTTCTCCGCTTGCTCCCGCTCACTAGCATTTCAAGATGCCTACATCTTTTGCATCTTTAGTAACCAGAAAAGAAACAAAGGCACAAAACAGAAAACTCTATTTCAACCCCTGATCTACTCTACCAACTCCTCCTACCTTTTCTCCCCTTCAGAACCAAAGCTGACTACACTCACCTGCATTTATTATGTCCTCGATTGCTGATAAAGCTCACCTGCACTCCTTGCCTTGCTGGTAGTCTGGCTGCTGTCCTTCCACCCTGCCGAAGCTGATCTCACTAATGCTAAACCCAAGAGACGTTTTTCATCCTTCACTGTTACTGATGTCTCAACAGCATTTGGGCCTCTTGACCTTTCGCACACATCTTACCATTGATGTTTATAACAATACCCTCCAACAGTTTTAGTCTCCACTTTTTGTTCTTTATTAGTGGACTGTTTTCCTCTGCCTTTCATAAAATGTATTACTCAGCCGTTTTATTTTTCCTTTTCCCTTCCATCTTATACCTTCTATCTGGATGAAGTTCTGCTTTCCAGTATCTAAAAATACCATCCATAGTGGCCGGCCCAGTGGTGCAGCAGTTCAATTCAGATGTTCCACTTTAGTGGCCTGGGGTTCCCTGGTCTGGATCCTGGGTGTGGACATGGCACTGCTTGGCAAGCCATGCTGCAGCAGGCGTCCCACAAATAAAGTAGAGGAAGATGGGCACCGATGTTAGCTCAGGGCCAGTCTTCCTCAGCAAAAAGAGGAGGATGGGCAGCTGATGTTAGCTCAGGGCTAACCTTCCTCAAAAAAAGAAAAAAAAATCCATATCCTGCTGACTCTCAAATTGCTACCCTGAGATGCTTTACTTAACTGTTTTTTAAACATCCAAAATTGTACTCATCAGCACCTCTCTCAAATCATTCTCTAATCTTATATTTCCTATCTCAATGACTCGTACAACTCTATAGCATAATGATCAAGCTGGAAACCTGAAAATGTGTCTATCTTTTCCTCCCTTTCCCCCTACAGCCAATTCCTATATAGTCTAATTCTGTGAGAGCTTAAACAGCTGTTTCCTTTTCTTTATCCCGACTGCCACCAACTAAGTTCAATTCAACACTATCTTTTCATTACTAAAATATTCTCAAAACATGTCTCCCTACTCTCCAGGCCTACTATACATATACACATTTTCCAAAAGATGGAAGTTACGCTTCTAAAATAGAATGTTTCTTAAGTCTTTATTTCATTTAGTATGATTTTAAGACATTCTAGATTTCTTTAAGTTCTTTACTTATATGTATTGTTTCCTCTACTGGGTACATGCATTTTCTCCTCTCTTTCCACTACCATCTCGATTACTTCTATTGGGTAATTCTGAGTGTAGACAGCGCGTTCCTGCCCAGCCTCTCTAATCTCCCGGGACTTTGCATGAGCTACTGTAATACCCTGCATTGACTATCATTACACTTACACTACCTTGTAATGAACTGAACTTTGTGTTATTCATTAAAAACCCAACGAGCACGGAAATACTTTGATCCTTTGTCTATGTCTGCCACATATTATATCCCTAGTTACTATCAGTGTCTGCCTGGCAGAAGCTCACAAATACTCGCTAATTTATGGTAAATATTTAAGACACAAATAAATGGTTAAAATAATGTAACTCGGCTCTGGTTCTTCAGTTGTATTTCTGTAAGGGAAAAAAATGTACTTGACAACATGGTAGTTCGCCAGCCCGTCATGGGAGGTTAACAGAGGGATAAAAATGACATTGAAGCATGTGCTCAGAAGAACAAACTTTGATGGATAGAAGAAAGGTGGCCAAAGAAAGAAAAAAATCATTTAAAGAGAAGTGAGTTAGCCATATGTTCAAGGTCCTGAGATTAAATGCATGCTTTTGGAAGATAATACGTTTTTAGGGATCCATCTTTTACCCCTACTTAGCATTTTATTCTCATGTATTATATACTGTTTATCTTGCACTCTCTCAGATTAGTATAACATCTCCAAAAATACAGCATGATGGGCAAAACTGGTTAAAAGGTGTGGGTACTCAATAGTAACCTTTTGAAGTAGGAGGATTGTTTTTTTAATCTCTATTTTGTGGGTCAGCAAAGTGAGCTTCAGAGAGGTTGAAGCGCCGGCCCAAGGTCACATATTTCGTAGGAATGAAACTTCTGATTCAAATCCAAGCGTACATTTTATTGCCACCTCCCTTAAGTCTCGACTTTTCCAAAGCAAGCATTATATTATTGTCTTTCATACAATTAAATTTTATCTTGAAGCAGAGGCTTTAAAACCATGTGAACCCATCGTGTGTTAATTTATTCTTAGCTGCTCCATTCTAAACATCCATTTTATTTAGTTAGAATTAATGTGAATAGGTTTTATTGTTTTCTTTCAAAGCTGGCTTAATTCCTAGTTATGAAGGTAGTTGTTAAAATATTTTATTTGAGTATCTCAAAAATATATTAACAAAAAACTAGTGATATATTAGAATGTGAAATTAAAATTTAAAAACTATCTCTAATCTGGATGAAAAAGAAAATGCCTAAGATGTATAGTAAATATGTCATTGTATACCACCAGAAAAAAAAATCTCTATATCAAAATTCCAGTTAAATCAACGATTAAAATTGAAAAATTGGAAGCCATAAAAGTATAGGAGAAAACATGAAGCTATGTGCTTATATAAAGATAAATGTGTGTATGTTCTGTGTGAGTGGTATACATGTTTCTCAGTATGAAGAATTCTTTCTGCCCAGAAACCATACACAGAAGCATATAAAAATCCAATCATTTCTCCAAGGCAAAAATCATTCTCTATAAATAAAGCTGAAATTAAAGTGCAAAACTCTTCAGGGGATGGGGGAGGTAGAAGAATTTGTAAAACTTACCAGAGACAAAGAGCTGTGATATTATAAAAAGAACTCCACACTTAAAAATATGGAAAGGGTATAAACCTACAGTTCAGGAAAAAGTAAATTCCAATCGGTTTTAAACAGATAGGAAGATGAAGATCATAACTCATAATTAGATCAATTTAAATTAAATTTAGGACACTTTATTTTCCATTTATCAGAATGAAGATCAAGATTGAAAATATATGTTATATGATAGTATATAGAAGTGGATGGTCTCCTTTTTTTTTAAAGTGGAAATATAAATTGGGCATTTGGGCAATATCTATTGAGTTTAAAATGAGCACAATTTTGTAGGAGTATATATTTCTTTACAGGAATTTATCCTGGAGTTATTGTACATTTGCACAAAATGTTGTATATTAAGGGACATTAAATATAGCACTCTGTAATGATAAATGATTGGATTTAATGTCAACATAAATGTTTTATTAAATAATGAAGAATGAAATAAATTATAGGACTTTAATATGATGATAACTATGCAGCTTCTTAAAAGAATGAGAACTCTCTTTTTTTCCTTCCATATTTATATGGGAAGCATCAAAACATATGATTAAGTGAAAAACAGCCAACTACAAAACAATGTGCACATGTTTTAGAATGACTATGTAAATATATGCATATATATTCTCCTGCTCATGGAAAACGTACCTCCAGAAGGATACTGAACACTGGACATGGGCATTACTATCCTAGACAATAGGACCCTGTCTCAGCTCCCCTCCAGTGCCTTGGGCCCCTAGTACATAGCTGTATATTCGGTTTCTGGTCCTTCTGGTTGTGCTACATGGGACGCCGCCTCAGCATGGCCTAATGAGTGGTGCCATGTCTGCACCCAGGATCCGAACCAGTGAAACCCTGGACTGCTGAAGCCAATCACATGAACTTAACCACTCTGCCATGGGCCTGGCCCCCAAAACAGTAAAATTATTATTATTATTATTATTTGTGTGTGTGTGTGTGTTAGATAGGCCCTGTGCTACCATCTGTTGCCAATCTTCCTCTTTTTTGCTTGAGAAAGATTGTGGCGAGCTAACAGCTGTGCCAATCTTCCTCTGTTTTTTGAATGTGGGATGCTGCCTCAGCATGGCTTGATGAGTAGTGTGTAGGTTGCTGACAAACTCAACCACTACGCCACAGGGCCAGTCCCCTAAAAACGGTAAAATTATTTAATGATAATATTTGCCTGCAACTTTGTGTTTAGCCATATGCATATATAAATATATGGAAATAAATGGCATATTGTAAATATACACACAACAGAGATTAGAATTAGAAATATATAAAAGTTAAACTGTTCTACATATGTAGTTTTCAATTATTATTATTATTTTAATATTAATTCATTCTAGAATCTTAACATAATTGTCCTAGTCTTGGCTATAAAATCTAAAGCCCTATTTTACTATTTCTCCTAGAGAACCTATGTACTCTAAAGCAATGATATCCCAGGTATACCAGCCTGATATTTCAGAGAAGATTGAGTAAGTTATTATCTTCTCTCCAGATTATTGCTATAGGTTGGGTGATATACTCTTCATGACAGTATATATAAAGCACGGTCGTTAACATAAAAACTTCCATATCAGAGAGACCTGGTTTCAAATGCGACCTTAAGAAGGTTGCTTATCCTCTCTAAACCTCATTTTTCTTGTGTATGAAGTAGCCATCATAATATGTGACATAAATGTGATGGGAAGATTAGCAAGAATAATACATCCTAATTGCTTACACATAGCAAATATTTAATAAATGTATCATTTTTAATATTAGGAATTATTTTACAGCAAAACAACTGCTGTTTTTAGAAATTGAGATATTTAAGTCAGCTGAAAAATAAACAAATTAAGGTAAAAGCTTTACTCTGGTTCATTTTAACTGTGTGATGCTCCCTTCAGAGAGACCAGTCTTGGGCCAAATGGGAGTCCAGTCGTGTAACCTCTGGTAATAGAACAGAGTCCAAAAATTATGGAACAATGTTTTCTCTCAATTCCCCAAAAAGAGAAACATGGGAAACACCAAATGTTAAGTAGTAACTGTGTCAAGAGGAGCAATGTAGGTCACAACTGAGAGAAGAGGGGAGCAAAGAGAAAGGGTGTGAATGACACAAGAAAAGTCAGTCACCACCACAAACTTGTCTATAAGATGTGCAGGTCTTATTACAAATGTCTGTTTCTTCCTGATTATAAGGCTTAATGTTGGATCACATAATTTTTAGAACTAATATAATGTTTACTTAAAGAAAAGAGTATTAATAAAAGAGATATTTTTATTAAACCTAGAACACGTAAAACCTTACAGATCAAAGAAAACTCAAAAAGTATAAATGTTATGTCATTATTTGGCCCTTCTTCATTTAGGTTTCTTCTGGTCTTTTTTCCGGAAGATATGACTATTTCATTTAATTTTCAACAAGTTAGGAATAAAAATTCTAGTATTTTATACCAGCTCATAGATGGGAGTACCTAATTCTAAACCACTTTTATTAATTTCTTATTTTATGAGATTTTTAAAATAAGGCCCTAGAGTTGTTTTTTCCTTAGTTCTTTAATATTTTCTAAAGTGAATTATCTTCTGAAAAAATTCCTTTCTCTGTTTCTTCTTCTGTACATCTTTCCTAATTTTAATTTTTCCCTTTAAATTTAGTTATATTTCACAACAATACTTAATCAACTTATTTAACCTCCTTGTGGTTAATTTGGCATGACCTAGCCAACTAATTTTGTTGTTTTTAAGAAGCAAAAATGTTTTTAAATTACTTTAAAATAATATTATCCCATCATATGTTATAAATAGAGCAACAAGTAGATGTATACACAGTAATAATCTACATTTCAGGTAATTTTTTCAACTTGACGAGGGAGAATATGGTAATTAAAGCTGTTTCTGCTATGATAGAATTTTTTAGTAATAAGAACCATAAGGATCGACTACATGAATATAAATCATTCAAATAATTTGTCAGTTTAAAAATAGACCATAATTAGCATTAAATTATCCTTAGCTCTTTTTATTAATTGCCAGGATTTCATAATGATTTTTTCTGAAGAAAAGAATAATTTTTAATTTTGGAAATATGATTTATTCAGCAACTTCAGTAACCACAGAGAAGAAGAAATCAATAAGGCAGCTAGTTAACGGTACGAAACGATTCCTTGATGGACGTTTTTCCCAACTAGGGAACAGCTGTACTTCAGTTTCTGGGTATTGATAGTTTTAGTGATGCTGTAATTAACCAATATTTTAATCTTCTTTGATGAGACATAGGGAAGGTAAAGCTTGCAGCCTTTTTAAATTGAGATCAATGTTCTGGAAAAAGTGAGACCTAATAGGCACCTTCAGTACTGCTTTCCTCATATCCTGAAATATTAAGACTAACAGCACGTCGAAGCACAATGCCAACAATAGAAGCATAGAGAAATCACACGTAAAAGCAAATAAGAATACTAAGGAAATTATCAAAACTAAAATTTGTAGAAACTAACCATGGATATTCCTTTGAAATAAGATAAGCATGATCTTTAACAAATTTACCAGCTCAAATATAATAATACTAAAGTGTGTTTCCACCATCGATAATGGTGTATGAAACGAACTGGCAAAGATTAAAATGTATATTTGCATGTCATCTCAGCCTTTGTAATGCTGAGAAGACTCTGAGCAACCCCTTGACTCTAAATTTTGGACTTTGAGACAGAAGCCCTATTATAATAGATGGCAGCTATGTAATACAATTTCTACACTTTCATTAGTTTGAAAATTACCTCTCATGCTAGCTAGCTCTACTGAAATTTAGTCATTATTTCTTCCCACTCTCAGTCCCCTGTTCCTCTATTGAAATAGCCACCAAACCCCATCTCTCAACTCCTTCCAGTTCCTCCCGTCTCCATAGCTAATACTCAAGTTCAGCCCACCGTAACCTCTCATACTTTCAAATGAATTTCTGTATCAGACTCCATCCACGTGCTGTAGGACAATCTACCTACATCCCATCCATTCTCCACACTTCAGTGAGGATACTCCTTCTAAAATGCAAAGGTGATCTTGTCACTGCTGCTTAAAACTCCTCAGTAGTCACTTCAGTACCATTGCTTTTGGGGTCAAATCTAAAGCATCCTAAAATGGCCCAAGAATGTTCATTACAATCTGACGTCAATTGATGCATAGAGCCACTTACCCTTCCACATACACCTTTATACTCCAGTCATACCAAAATGCTCTTAATTTTTCAAATGCCCAGAATTTGGGGACCCTAGTCTTTCTTTCTCAAAGCCATTACACTTACTTCTTCCTCTGTCATCTCATATTCTCCCTTTCCCCACTCTTTATTTAGCAAGTCATGACTCGTTCAATTCTCACTTCTTCTAGTCAGCCTGTTCTGACCCCTTGAGAGCTGTAGAATCCTTCTCTTTTATGCCACTGTAGGATCCCAGTTTTACTCCTTTCCCAGCAGGTACTCTGAAGAATTGTATACTAAGATTTGGAGTCACTGATATGAGGGACTTTGTTTGTTTTCTTGCTTATTTGTTTTGTTTTTGATGCATTCACTGGATCAAGCTTGGATCTGTGAATTCAGTCAAAATTCAATAAATATATTTGAATTGGTACAGAGCAACTGCAGGCTTCCTAACTATAAAGCATGTGCAAGGAAGGAGAGTGACGTAACAGTTCACATTGCATTGTTGTCTGAACGAGGCCATACATTTTTCTCCTCAAAACTCCTAAAAACATTTCTCTCCTAAATGCATAGGAAGGGATGTATCTGAATAAACAGCTCTGCCCCTAAATCATTGGCAGATTCAGTACGGGGAGGCCAGGGTCAGCAGAGGATAAACTGACCCCATTTCCCTTTTGCCTAGTTCAAATAGTACTGATGGTATTTACGAAGGAATTGGTTTCCACATTCAAGATCCCCTAATTTTTGTAACACTTGTTGAAGAAAAAGGTGACTTCAAAAAGGCAATTTTAGTAAACACTCTGTCATCAAATCTTCTTTTCAAGGAAAATATTTTTAACTTTTATTTTGCTTTATTTAGTAGCTCTTCGATGACTGAATTGGTTTATAGTCAATAATGAGATTTTAATTTTCTTCACGGTAAGAAATATTTCTTAAACTTCTGGCCTACAATCTCAGTTTGATGTTCAAGGCTATTTGACAATTTATTATTCTTGGTAAACTCTTCAGTCATATTTCCAAAAATTAATCACTCTACTCAAGGTTCTACCCATTCTTACAGCCCTCATTTCCAGTGCAAAGAAAAAAAGCGCCTCTAGTTTAGGCACCAACTGAGCTTATCAGGTGTGAATGATTCAGCATCCCAGCTACCTCTTCTCAAATACAGATTTATATAAATCAGTCCTTGTCTTAATCTCTTTAGTCCCAGGGAAGGAAAGTTTACTTGTCCTAATTAAATGCAGTCCCTCTGTGTGGATCTCAGTCCCCACTGTATTTCCTCTAGGACCTTGCCTTGTCGTCATGATGCATCTTGTCTACGTTGTCAGCTTCCCTGCTCTACTGGTCCTTTGCCTCCACTTGGAACAGGCTTCTATCTCCATCTTTGTGGTCTCTTCTGGAGCTTGGGGTTCTCTTCCAAGCTCACTTAGGTTGCTGACAGAATTGAGGTCCTTGCTGCCTGCTGGTCAGGGCTGCCCTCAGCTCCTAGAGGCTGCCCACACTTCTTGTCAGGTAGCTTCCTCTATCTTCAAAGCCGGAAATGAAGAATCTCTCTTGTGTTGAGTTACCCATCCATCGTACTTTGTCTCTCCAGAAGGAGCCCTGCCTCTTTAAGTTCTCATCTAATTATGTTGATTTCACTGAGAATACTCTCCCTATCTTGAAGTCAACTATGTTGTAACCCTAATACCTTAATTACAGCTGCAAAATTCCTTCACAGAGGCACATGCATATTTGATTAACTGGGAAAAGGTGTGTATGTAACAGGGATGACGAACCTTGGGGGATATCTTAGGATTCTGCCTAAGGATTTTGTTACACTTCTCCCATTTTGTGCTTCCTTACCTATTTGTTTTAAATGTTTGGTTGTACTCTATGGATTATTGCCTGGCATTTTTGTTTGTCTTTTCGCCTTCCTTCAGCAATAGAAATGCTATATTTCCTTCTTAACAAAAATGAGGATAAGCTGCAAAGTGTTTACTCAATCTAGCTCCATTGGGGCTTTCTCTTTTTTTTTTTCTCTGCTGAGGAAGAGTCACCCTGAGCTAACATCTGTTGCCAATCTTCTTTTTGCTTGAGGAAGGTTAACTCTGAGCTAACATTTGTACCAATCTTCCTCTATATTGTATGTAGGATGCCACCACAGCTTGACCACTGACAAGTGGAGTAGGTCCATGCCCAGGAACTGAATCTGGGCCACTGAAGTGGAGCACATTGAATTTAACCACTAGGCCACAGGGCTGGCACCAGTTGGGGCTTATTTTTCATTTAAATATTGTCAGGTTTGTGTACACAGGCTGATAGACAGTGAGAGGTTTAGATGTTTTTACCTTTTGTTCTGTCTCCAAAAGCATTTTAGAATAGAATATAGATAATTTATTAGTTGTTCTTTTATAATACCATTTTAAACAATTGCTCTGGTTTAAAATAGGCTTTTATATAATAATATTTTTATAAAATGATATGCTATATATTGGTAATTGAACACTCTAAAAGATGTATAAATGAATTTTTTAGTTTTAGGAATTGGGTTTATTATGTATTAAGCTGATATCAGTATTAACTATTTTGAACAACTGATGAAACATTTTTTTTATTAAGGAATTAGAACTTGCGTATCACTATAGACATTTTCATCTCTGACTCTATAATGATACAATTAACTGCTTTTAGTCTTAAAGGTGCTGAGAAATTAGAGGAACATTACAAATGAAATAAATGGAAAGGACGTTTTAATGGTCCTTGTCTCTAGGGAGGCCTATCGTCTTGATGTAAGGTTGGCCTTATCCTGCTGTGAGAAACACAGAAGATCGTTTTTCAGGTTCAATGGTGGTTCAGTGTCCTGCTGTGATCTCCCCCAAGTCAATAGTTGTCAGCCAGTCTGTTGACTATCATTTGAGATAATAAATCTTGATCTTCACCATAGTAGAAGTCAATATCCACTTGAGGTAAGAAAATCACAGTGTTTTCTTTTATTGTAAAACAGGAATTGCCTAGACCTGGCTTGGCCTAATCAACAAATCTATTTCCTGTGGTGAAACCCATTTTGACATATCTTGATTGGGTGAAAAAAGTACTATGGACAGTCACTAAAATGTCAAGATGCTCTGATTTACCTCTCAAAATATTGTTTTCAATTTATGTTGAGATTCTTACAGTGAAAGAAGGTTTACTGACTTACTATTGTCTATCACTTGTGTGAAGAAAGGCATTTATTTGCTCATATTTTAAAAATGAAATTGTACCTAGACATAACTTTGAATAATTGCTTCACCATTTATTAGCTATTTATTCATGAGCATGATATTTAAAGTCTAACTCTTCTGAGCAAAAATTTCCTCATCTGCAAATTAGTAGTAATAATTATATGGTTTCTGTGAAAATCAAATATTATATTATTTCTAACTAATTTTTGGCATAGAACTCTATAGGAGGCATATCATAAAAATAGATATTTATTTGTTTTTTAATGTGGTTTAAATTCCTCATTCATTTACTGTGCACAGAGTTGAGAAAGTATCCTTTATTTGACATTCCAGAAAGATTAATAATATCTCATACCTAAGTATTTTATGGCAATCTATCATCTCATTAATCCCTAATTCAAAACCAGCTAAGTCGTGATTGATTTTTTGTGTGTTGTATTTAAACTGTCTTATTTTAGACATTTCGTATGTCTGGCCACAGTTATTTTTGTTTCTCTAATGGTTGTAATAGATTTAAACTTTTACTCTGCTCTAGGGAGCTCTTCTCCCCCTGTCTTCCATTTCATTTGTCAAGGTTCAGGCAGAGCAATATTTCAAAAACAAAAATCTAGATGTTCATAGAATAATGGTGGTTGCCGGAATCAATATCTCCCCACTCTCAAAAGATGCACATATCAAGCAAAGATGGTAAGTTAAACTACTCATAGCTTACACCTACTTATAGTAGGGAAATATTGTAAAATAGACAAGCATCATCCAGAGACCATTCCAGAGAAGGGTTAGGTGGAAAGTGCATAGAAAATAGAAGGATTGCTTAAGCATTATATTATGAGTGTTGGAATCCATATTAAATTGTCTGCAGGAAACAAGTCCCACATTATATAGGGAAATGTTTGGAACAGGTATAATATCTAGAGTTTCACATATGGGTATCTGGGGAATCTAAAGGAAGGGATTGAGTTTGAAGTATAGAAAGGTACTGCTTCTGAGGAACTGGGTTTACTTGAATAAAGAAGATGTGCCCTGGAGGTTTGATCGTAAAGGAAAAGAAAGAAGCAAAAATTGAAAATGAAGATCTGACAGAAACAAAATAGGATCACAAAAATCAGAAGACATACCAATTCAACTCCTCAAAATGGCACAGTTGATTCAAGAAACTGCACTACACCTTACCAACAAAGGAAACACTCTTACACTATGGAATATAGTTAGCAATCTTACTAATAATCCTGTTACTGTTAGTTCAGAAAATACTGCATGTCTCCATCATTTTTTGATCACTTCTTTACTTTTCTGAGGAACAAAATGTTCCTGCTAATCTTGTATTTTTCCTCTCCAAGTCCAGCAGTTAGCCATTTCTCCCAGGATGAAAATTATCCCTAATGAGCAGCCAAGAGCAGAGAAAAACTGAAACAATACACTGCAACCTAAATTATATATCTTTAAAAAACCATTTATAGATATGCAAAGATATCTCAAATCAGAATTTCAAAAACAGAAAGGACAGGTACGAAAAACCCAGCTTAACATAGAATGAGTTAAATAAATTTGGAAAAAAGAAATATTACAAAGAACAAAGTCAAACCAGAAATAAATACTAAATTACAAGTTTCTCAAGAGAGAATAGATCAGATTAGAATTACAAAAGGAAAACTTTCCAGAAACATGAAAATGAAATTAGAAAATAAAAGATGTCAGACAAAAAGTGATAGACAAGGCAGGCAAAAATATCTAATACATGAATAATTGGAGTAGATAATAAATTGTTTTTGAAAAAATTACTGCCTATCCCCTAATTGGCCCCAAATGGCCAACTCTCAGACATATACTAGCTAAACTATTATATGTTAAAGATTCAAATGCTTTAGCCTTGGGCTTCAGGTAAAACAAATTAATTCTTATGAGGGAAAGACTGCCAGCTTATTCTCAGCCTTCTCTTTAGCAAGCAAGGCAAGAATGGATGAAAATTTTTATGAAACTCAAGTAAAGAACGTGGAAATGACGGATTTTTTTTCTCACTAAGCTGTTCTTCGATTATCAAGACTATGTAGGAACAAACAAACAAACACTTTTAAGCATGTATGAATTCAGGGAAAATTAGATCCATGAATCTTTCCTGAAGACAATCAGAAGAAATGATTCTCTAACTAGATAAGGGAAGTAAATTTGGCAAAAGGACTAAAGATTAGGATTCAGTGTGTTTTACTGTAGACTTCACACTAACAACATTGAAATCAAAATGTAAGAATGTTCTGTAAATTTTATATGCTACGCCATATTAGACAATAAAATCCTACTAAAAATTGAAAAACTAAAAGAGAGAAAAAGGAAAAATAGAAAAGCTGATGCAGAGATACTAAATGAACTTCAAAGAATATCATTTAAATCTGACCAAACATTTGAAGTTTAAGAAAAATAACAGGACTAGTGTTTTATAAAAAGTATTATTATAAATATAACTTGTACATAAACTGAAACCTACCTAACTACCAAAACAAAATTTAAAATAATATTAATAAAATATATATAAAAAGGAAAAGAGTAAACATAAATACAGCAAATGAAACACAAGCCATATAAAAATATAACAATAATGTAGCATAACAGAATAGGAACCACTCATTTCAGTGTTATTAATGCATATGAATGGATTCAATTTTCTTATTAAATAAAAACATTTAGATTACCTTACATAGCAAAACCCAATTGTGTGCTGTATAAAATTCAGACCTAAAAAAGGGATTTATAAAGATTAAGAATAAATGATAAACAATGTAAACAATAAAAGAACAAGGATTGTGGTTCTGATATTAGATTAGGTTGAATTCAGACCAAAAAGGAACTAACTGAACAAAAATGGGAGCTTCATCATACTAAAGGTCTTACTTGATAATGAAGCTATAACAAGAATATGCAGCAAATAAATTAATAACCTCTGTAAACCAGAAAAAAATTTAAAATGTAAGAAGTGGACAAAATTATAAATAATTGAAAATTTCGATTCACTGCTCTCAGTCCAAGATAGATCAAGTAGATGAAGAAAAGTAATTTGTAAAAGACCTAAACAACATAAATAACAAATTTATATAAATAGATAATGAAATTGCAGCTTCTTCTAAAGCATGAGGGGAATAGCTAAAGAATTTTGTCATATAAACCAGATATAAAATCTCAGTTAATTAGGTGAAATGATACAGACTGAAACCTTTAATCACCATGCAATGAAACAAAAAATTAATTGCCAAACCAAAAATAAAATGCCTCTCTATTTGAAAATTAATATGTATAATGTATATTCATACATATATATTTATTTACATGGATAAATTACTTATATATTTATATATGTGCTCTTTTAAACTCTTCTTGAGTGATGGGGAAATACACTTATAAATCACAGAATTTCTAAAAATAAAGATAATAAAAGTATTATATAGCATTATCTTTGGGACTTAGATAAGGCAATGATCAGACAAAAATACATAATTGGGTTGTTAGATTTTTTGTTGTTGAGCTGTATGAGTTCTATGTATATTTTGGATATTAACCCCTTATCTGATATATGGTTTTCAAATATCTTCTCCTAATTGTTAGCTTGTCTTTTTGTTTTGTTGTTGGTTTCCTTTGCTGTACAGAAGCTTTTTAGTTTTATGTAGTTCCACTTGTTCATTTTTTCTTTTGTTTCCCTTGCCCGGTCAGACACGGTACTTGAAAATATGCTGCTAAGACCGACGTCAAAGAGCATACTGCCTATCTTCTAGAAGTTTCATGTTTTTGGGTCTTACATCCAAGTCTTTAATCCGTTTTGAGTTGATTTTTGTGCATGGTGTAAGGGGATGGTCTACTTTCATTCTTTTGCATGTGGCTGTCCAGTTTTCCCAACACCATTTATTGAAGAGACTCTCCTGTCTCCATCGTATGCTCTTGGCTCCCTTGTTGAATATTAGCTGTCCATAAATATGTGCGTTTATTTCTGGGCTCTTGAGTCAATTAAAAAATGGGCAAAAGAACTGAACAGAGATTTCTCCAAAGAAGATATACAGATGGCCAACACACATATGAAAAGATGCTCAACATCATTAGCTATCAGGGAAATGCAAAGCAAAGCTACAATGAGGTATCACCTCACTCCAGTCATAATGGCTATAATTAACAAGACAGGAAACAACAAATGTTGGAGAGGATGTGGAGAGATGGGAACCCTCGTACACTGCTGGTGGGAGTACAAACTGGTCCAGCCACTACGGAAAACAGTATGGAGTTTCCTCAGAAAATTAAGCATAGATCTACCATATGATCCAGGTATCCCACTGCTGGGTATTTATCCAAAGAACTTGAGAATGCAAAGGCATAAAGATACCTGCACCCCTATGTTCATTGCAGCATTATACACAATAGCCAAGACTTGGAAGCAACCTATGTGCCCATCAAGGGACGAATGGATAAAGAAGATATGGTATTTATACACTATGGAATACTACTCAACCATAAGAAATGATGAAATCTGGCCATTTGTGACAACATGGATGGACCTTGAGGATATTATGCTGAGTGAAATAAGTCAGAGGGTGAAAGTCAAATACCATATGATCTCACTTGTAAGTAGAAGATAAAAACAACAACAATCAAACACATAGCAATGGAGAATGGATTGGTGGTTACCATGGTGGGGAGGAGGGCAAAAGGGGTGATTAGGCTCACATGTGAGGGGATGGACTATAATTAGTTTTCAGGTGGTGAACATGATGTAATCTACACAGAATTAGGAATAAATTATGATGTACATCCAAAAGCTATATGGTGTTATAATCCAAATTAAAAATAGACAAAAATACATAGTCATTTGTTAGATTGAATCATTGGCATCAATTATTTGTGTCTCCTGTATCCACACCGTTTGCCATGTGACGTTAAAGTGACTTCCCACTCTGGGAGAATCAATCTATTCTACCTCTTAAATCTGGGCCTGACCTTATGACTTGTTTTGGATACTGAGATCATAGCAGACATAGTACAAGAAGAAGCTTGAAAAGCAGTTGCAAATGTGGGCCTGATCTCCTTTTTGCCCGTTTGTTGTTGTCATAGGTCATACTTAGGCTAGCTTGGGTGGGGATGAGAGATATGTGCAGAAAGAGTCAGACAAGTTAGAACAGGCTCCTGGAAGAAATAGCTGACTTCTGGGCTTGGAAAGGGAAAGTACAAGGCAAGCCTCAAACATCTTGTTTCACCAGATGCAAAAAAGGATCGATACATGCAATATTCTGGACCTGGCTTATCCTGGCTTCTGAGAGCTTCTTGTGCATACAGCATCCCATTTCATCTTCAGGCTCACAATAGCTGATTGTAAATCTGTCTTTCCAACCTCCTGTGAAGTGATGTTATGTTGGTAACTTTAAACCATTCAAGGTAGGAGTACTCACACCATGGAAATCAGCGAGTACTTTAAATCAAGCACCTCCTCCCTGTTTTTTAGAGCCAATTTATAACGACACCACTAAAACCTTCTCAAAACAAAGCAGCCCAGGACCCAGTTAGATAGGTCTTCTACTGAACAAATTTGAGGCCTTTGATTATCAAAATCAAAAAATTGATAATAGCACATTATAATCAATTTAATGAAATATTAAGTCATAAGTCTATAAATATGTAAGTTAGTAAATAAATAAATAAGGGATAAAGAAAATATCATTCTTTAAGTAGGATACCAAAGAAAGTTATAATGTCACCAGTAATAGGAAAACCAGCATTACATGACGCTAGGTAGATGTACTGAGAAGCACGCAGTATTGCATCTGTGTTGTTCCACCCTCAGACCACCTGAAATTGAGGTTGATTCTGCAAAGAACTGTCTTGCACTCTTTAAAAAATGTCAATGTCAAGGTTATGGTGATAAGTCCCTGCAAGCAAGCTCATGAACGACAAAGACTGAGTACTCCACATTAAAGCAGACTAAAGAGATGTGTCAACTAAATGGAACATGTAATATGTGATCCTGAATTGGAAACTTTATAGATTTTTTTCTATAGAGATCATCACTGGGACAAGTGGTGAAATTTTATTAATCTGTAAATTAGATAATGTAAGACGTCAAATCAGGAAATTATCATTATACTATGGTTGTGTAAGAGAATCTGTTCTTATAAAACACACTGAAGTTTGAGGGGCAAAGGGACATCTTTTTATAACTTGCATTCAAATGATTCAGAAAAAAGATAATATGGGTTATATGGAGAGAGAATTGCAAAGCATATTAGAAAATGTTAACAGATGGGGAATTCTAGTGAAGGTTATAAGGGGATTCTTTGTATATTGTCCTCCTTATTCTTAGGAGACACATATTAAAGTACTTAGAGATTTAGTATTTAAAGGTTAAATGTCACAATGTTTGAGTATACTTTATAATAATTCAGCAAAAAAAGTACTATGTATAAATACATATGTATGTATGTAATTATATGTTACGTATATGTATATTTTATATGCATACACACATACATACTTGAAACAAATCCATAAATAAGAGAAAGTAAGTGTGGCCAAATGGGAACAAGCAGTGACTCTAGGTATAAGGAGTATAGAGTGTGCATTGCACTAAACTTTAAAAATTTCGGTACTTTTAAAATTTTTCAAAATTAAAGATTAAATACATGACATGATTAGCTCTAGGATTTGCTCAAAGCCCCTTAGTAGCTCTCTGTGGCCTTCAGAGTATGCAGGGCCTCCACATATTGCTACTTGTCATTCAAATTTTAGGTTAGAGGTCACCTCTTCTGGGAACTCTGCCCTGACCTTAAACTTGATTAGCTGCCTTTCCGGTGTGGTCCCGTAACATCCTTTCATTACACTTGGATAGCTCAAGAGATAGATGATCAATTGATAGATAAATCGATAGATAAATGGATAGAAAGATAAATGATTGATAGATGACAGTGAGAAAGAGAAAGAGAGAGATTAATTGCCTATTTGTCTCTCCTACGAGATATTATCTATGTTTGACACAATGTATTAGTTTTCTCATATTTCTAAGATCTAGCAAACTGCCTCATTTCAAGAAGTGTTTAGCAAATAATTTTATAAATGAATCAACCTATTTATGCACATTTGTATATATACACATATAGGTAAATATAAAATGGTTTAATAACATCTAAAATATTGTTGACAAGTAATTTTTACGTAAGTAAATCTTAGAGTTCTTGCAGATGTATCGCAAAGGACCAATTCATAGGTTGGAATTAGATGTACAGGAAAGTTTAGGAGGCCAAGTTTATAGATTCCTACACCCCACTTCATATTTTATGGAATAAATTTTTCATTTTTAGGTTTTATAAGTAAATATTTCCAGGAAGACTTCATTTGAAAAAAGAGGTTTTCTTCCATGGCTAAAACCAAGAGAAATTTCTTTGTGTTTTGGTAACTTTCTTCTCTGTAATGGTGAAGTAAAATACACTACATTCATTGAGTCTTTAATATATGCCCATATTCTTCATGGCCATGTTGGTATACTCCAGATGAAAACATTCTTTCAATCCTCATTTTAAAATTCCTTCTGTCCTTATTTTAACCCTGAGAATTAGGTCCCAGATGAAGGCATTAAGGCTCAGAAATATTAAGTAATTTGCCTAATTATTTGAAGTGAAAGATATTGGATTTTAACCCAGATTCCTGACTTAAATTCATAGCAACTGAAGCAGCAATGTTTAAGGTGATAATGTGAGAGGAAGAGTCCCGAAACTTTTAGGAAATACAGAGCTCCCATTCTAGAAAAACAGACTGCTTTCTCATTCTCCTCATCTCCTTGACCAGGAAGGGCTGACACAGTATATACCAGCTGCTAGTCACTTTGAATAAGAAAATCAATTAGAGGTGCGTTATTGAGGAGAGGGATTGTAATTACCTTTCAGCCAAAATTAATGGGGGAAAGAATTTCCTGGGAAAGGAAAAGAAGAAATGGGACAGATCTTATATCTAAAGCCAAACAGCTAAGTGATAATAAAACACTTTATAACAAGTGAATGAAAGTATCTCAGTGTTTGAGTTGAAAAAGGAGAATAAAACCAAGTCATTAGAAAGAAAGGGTGGGGAAGGGCTGCTCTTCTGTGAGTTACCAAAGAATGAATATGAGGGATCAGAAACAGGGGAATTTTTTACTTCTGAATATTCAGTCTAGAAAGCACTAATGCGTGGTTGGTTTCATAAGTCAGGAAACTGATAAAAATGTAGTCCCATAAACATAAAAAGTCTGTCCCTAATGGTGGATGATAGCTACAGATGTGAATACGACAGAACTATTTTGGTATTCTGACTCATGAGAGCTCATCAACAGCAGGGTACTTGTCTTTTCCAAATATTTGTGTACTTGCTACTTTAAAGGTTTAAATTGCATTTATATATATTCTCTTATTTGATCCCTATAACAGCAATGTGAAGGGGATGAGGTAGATAAAGATATCATCCTTAATTTTCACAAAAACAGACAAGACTCAAAATGGTTATATATATATAAATATATATACATATGCTAACTTTAAAAAGGGTTCTTAGTAGAGAAGCAGTACGACAACCTTATATCAAACATAGTCTACAACTATGTATATAAAACCATTAGTCAGAAAACCAGTGAATGGTCAAGCCAGTGCCAAAATCACTGTCCGAACGTCAAAAACGTGACGGAAGGGGTAGAATTTCATTCAGTCCTATTGACACTTAGATTTTTGTTAGGAAGGTTGTATAAGACTCATGCAGTGTAAGATCTCATATAGAACAAATTGCAAAATTAAGACTGGAGACAGAAAAAAAAATGTCCTGATAAGAATCAATGAAAGCATGAACTGAAATAAAGAGAGATGTCAGCGTGACTGTAGAAATAGCATTCTGACATTTTCTTAACTGGGTGAATGAGCAAACATTGAGAAAAGAAACAAAATGAAGATTTGATTATACAGGAAAGAAAGTTTATTTGTGCTGTATTGGATATGCTGAATTTGAGTTTCTTCTGGACTAGATATTAGTGTTTTTCATGAAAAGCAGTGAGAGTCTTGGATGTTTATACACGGCTTTGTAGTTAAAAGCAAAGTTTAAGAGTTGGAATTACAGAGCCAGACTGCCTCCCTCTAATACCAGGACTACGGCTGCTACGAGTTTTGGACAAGTCTCAATTTCTCAGTGCATGTTGCCTATATGTATAACAGGTTAATAAGAGTATCTTTTGTAGAATAGTATCTGATACATAGCACTGAATATTAACACATATTATTTTGAGGGTTTTTTTTTTGCTGAAATATAAGATCTTAAAAATGAAAAGTGAGACTCTGGAAAATAAGGATTAATAAGCAAAGAATCTAGAAGAAAGAGTGAAGTAGCAATGGGAAAGAAAATTAAATTCAGACCGTTCTTTGTAGCCTTGTGGAAAAGAAAGATGAATGGCAAATCGGCGTGAAAATTATTAGAAATAACACTGTACTAGGGATAGTTATATTTTCAGATTTGACAAGAAAGAAAAGAATGTTGATATAAAAATGAGCCACATCTGTTAAGTAGCTTACTCATAAGTGGAGAGGGTTCCACAGGATAAAATTAAAGGCCAGTGGCTGGGAGTAAAGAAATGTGAGAAAGAAAGGAGTGAGCTATGCGATCATTAAAGTAGCAGAAATTAGAAGAGAGTAAGAGAAATATGTATAATGATATCAGTGATCAGTTTTTAAATGTACCTAACACTTTAACACTCCTCTGACCACTGGAGAGAAAGGAGGCAGAGAGTCAGGAAGAGTTCTTGTGTGAAACAGTAACAATGGTGGATGGCAGGATCAAATGGTTTCCTGGAGGGGATACTAATAAACCCAAAAAGAAGAGAAGCATATGCTCCACAACAAGCAGCTGTTGGTTTTTCTTTCTGGTAAACTTCAATGTAAACTCTGTTTAACTTTGCTAGAATAACCTTGATTTTAAAAAAAAAACAAAAACAAAACACAAGAACAATGGCAAAGTGAGAATGAAAAATCCAATTTACATCTGAGATTTGAACCATGAGATTTTTACTTCAAGTTTTTAGAGGATCAGTAGTAATTGCTAAAACATTGTGGACATTGTATGACCCTTCAATTACCTTTGTTAAGACCCCTATTTCTCTTAGGCAATCATCTGTACAATAGCCTTCAAGTTCCCGGGGATGTTTAGGCATCACATACAGTTATTATTTTCTATATAATGGCTAAATAAAAATTTACGTCAAAAAAGAAACGGTACAACTGAAAATGCCGAAACTCTGACATTTTGAATATTCACAGGACACAGATGATAGAACAGTTCCAGGAAATATGATATAAATTTCTGTAACAAGTCAAAACCATCAAAATAAGGCTATAATGTAGAATTCAAGAGCTTGTTTGGAGGTTCTGAGAAATGAACATATGTACTTTTACAGCCTGATCTGAAAAGGAGCATTTTGCTCTCATATTACCTCCAGGATGAGGATGTCCAGACAAAGCAACTCTAGCAATCAATGGGATTACAAATTGTAGCCCAATCACACACAGATCACAAGGTAACAAGTATAAAGAGTTTCAAGGGTTTGAAAGTGACGTGACAACACAAATAAGGACTCAAGTGAAGTTATACATAAGGAGGATTATTAGGTTGTCCCACAAAATATTTCAGTCACAAAGTTTAGTAAGATTCCACTTTATCTGGGCAAAGTTGCGGATATAAATGAAACCAGGCTTGGTGTCTGCCACCCTAAAGCTTGCAATCAAGTTGGAAATTTACTGTGTGTAAAGAAGATCAAAGACTAGTTATATAGAATGAATGGTATTGAAATTTATACCCAGCATTAGATACAAATAAGTATTGAGTACCATTATTAGGAAAGTTCCTTGAATAGGTGGAAGAGTAGATATTAGAGATAGGAACAAGTAATGCAGGAAGGAAAAATTACTTATGCCAAGGCTTGAAGACAATAAACAAATTAAATTAAAAAGAAAAAAGTTAAACATGGAGCCCACATAGTAGAGAAATGGAAAAAAATACGGCATTGAGATGGTGAGAAACAAAGCCATTTTAGAGAAGTCAGTATCAACATGTGAAATTTAAAACGAATGCACTTGACTGTGGGAGTTTCATAATAAACTCAAACAGAGGAAGGTCAACATTGTTTGCCCAATTTATTGAATATATTTTAGAAGTAGTTCACAAAGTGGGCTGGGTTGGTTAATGGAAGTGCAGGGAAGAGGAATACTGGCTAGAACCACAAGGTTTTGAGAAATCAACGTTGTAGTGGCTCTAAGTGGAGCACTTTACAGTTGTTGAAAACTTGATGGCATTTTTTAATTTAATGATATGGAGTGACTTTTAAAACCTATATACCTTTATATATTTTTCAAAAAAATTACAAACACAGCTTTAATTCCACTTT
This sequence comes from Equus quagga, assembly GCF_021613505.1. Lineage (NCBI taxonomy): Eukaryota > Metazoa > Chordata > Mammalia > Perissodactyla > Equidae > Equus > Equus quagga. The sequence goes on from NC_060270.1 coordinate 54,831,565, forward strand.
CTCACATGACTATTTCATTTTTTCTTGTTGTTCTGTTGCTCACACATATGCATCGTTTAGATAGGGGCAAACGTGGAGTAGATCTGTCTTCGTAATCCCACATGTGTGTGTATCTGTGAGTATACCAGTATTAATGCCCATGTCATTTGAAGGTACTTGCAATTAGTGATTATGCATATTTAATAGTCTTAAATATATCCTGTCATTTATGTCATAAATTATCCATTATTAGTGTTTATCTTTAATATATTTGATTTTATAAATAGTTATTCAGTGTATGCATTTTAAAATATTTTCAATTATTTTATTTTGTTACGTTCCTATAATGAAGTTCAAGCAAGGGCCAAGAGGAGGGATGTCTCCAAATCTCTCCTAATGTACCAACATATAGTTTCCCGAAGACTGTCTACCAGTTTAAAGAGCCTCCAGCCTTTTCCACTCTTCTTGTCTGCCACTTTAATAAAGAAAAGAAAGGTGAATTTGAGAATTTAAACAAACAAAACATTTCAATAGATCTTAATCATTATTTGGCATGAGAATTACAGGAGAGAAAAAAGCATAGTTCCAAATTTGATTTTAAACATTTTATATTGTTACACAGTTTCAAAGTTGTTCTTAGAGTTTTCAAAAGAATAGTGCTTCTTAAGAGAGGGGTCGAAAGCTTCTCTATCACCAGAAAATCAGACTGAGAGATTATTTCCTGTGCAAGTAGTGATTCTGTTCTTTATGGATACAGCTATGTGTCAAGCTTTTATAATTTGCTTGTTTTATCTCCCACAACCATCATTTGAGTTAGAAGCCATCAATTCTATTTTCATATATAAAGAAACTGAAGCTTACAGAATTTAAATAATTTTTACTAAGGTAAGAGATTTAATATATAGCAGGGCTAATATTCAGTAAAGTTTAAAATTTTATTCATGTTGACAATGTGATAAGATATATTCTTAGGTATTTATTACTTTTTATCTGCCCTATTCACCCAGCTCTCTTGTTAATTATGAAAGTTTTACAATTGGTTCTCTTGAATAGTCTATTTATTTTGGAAAAAATTTGGTCTTTCACGAAGATATAATTTAGTAAATGTATTTGTAATTAGGATTCACACAGTTTGGAGAGAGGAAGAGAGAGAAAGGAGAGAGAGAGAGAAGGAAAGAGAGAAGAGACAGAGGGAAGAGTTACAATTTTGAATTAGTACAGGAGGAAAATTTAAGGCTGATTTGAGAGTGTGGCCTGGAAACAGCAAGGAAGGCAGAGATGAAAAAAGCATTAAGACAAACAAATGGATATAAATTCATCAATATTTTGACAAGTAAGCAAGAAAGAGAAGGTCATTAACAGTGACTCCAGAAGTTTGCATCTAGATGCTCATTAACGTACAAGATCAAGTTCCAATTAAAAGTTAGAGTTGGAGTCTATACTCAGAACTTCTCTGTCACAATAATGTATTCAAAAGTTATATGACACCACCTGTGAGATAGAAGAGCTGAGGCAGTGGAGATAGATGAGATAAAAACAATGAGTGCTATTATAATAAAAAAGAGGAAGAAAAAAATAAAGACTTAGAAACTACTCACAGTTATAAGGGAATAAAAATCCTTATATTCAATTTTAAAACAAAGGCTCATTGTTATGCCTATGCTATAAATAAGCCATTTTGCTACAAGTTATTCTCAATATGTTATGTTCTTGCTATTTACCGTTTTAGAGATTTCATATTATTACGCAAACAAGGAACATATGACATTTAATATTTGAGTCTATTTGAGAGAAATAATGTGACTGAAGAATCCTTAATGCTCAGTAGATGCTGGTGGTGACCATAATATAACAAAATGCTACCTACAATTTTCCCCTTAGAAAGTAAAATTTAAGATTTTGCCAAGAATATTAATATGAAACACATCTCTTGTCAGAGCAAGAAATAAATGTTCTTTCATAAAGTGAAGTGTTTATCCTCATAATATTTATGATATGATTAGAATAGATTGGGACAATTAATTCTGGGATATTCAACCATGAATTAAATTTGAGACTTTCAAAGGAAGGTTGAGATCCTACATTTGAACATTTGACTTATCTCTGGAAAAGTTTTATTATTATTTCTAGAGATAAAAATAGACTATGTATTATGATTTCCCTTTCAATACATTATAACATTGGAAGTCTTTTGGCCTTTTGTCCTTTTCTGAAGTCCTTTGCTGTGAAATTTCAATGAAAGATCAAGCTGTTTCAATTCATGTTTATCCTTGAACAGGACACTTTTAAAATCGCATACAAAATTTAATTGTGTAATCTAATAATATTTTGAGGAATTATTTTCCTATTTTTAAAGGCAAAGTAAAATGTTTAAAAATAAATGTAAATATAAGAAAAAGTTTTCATATTTGCCAAATGTTTTAAATGTGTTTCTTTAAGCTGCTTGTTTTTTGCTCAATAGCAATTAACAAGTTATCAAACAGGCAATACAAGGTGAACACATTCTATGCAAAAGCAGATTAAATGTACTCAGATTCTAGAAAACAACCTCCTCATGTAGAGAATAAAGTAGAGATTTATTCCTTAGAGATCTCTTAAACTAAGTGCAACTTAAAAATCAACTGGATTTCAATTATAAAATTTAAATTAATATAATTTTTTAAAATATAATTTAATTAACAGGATTTAATTACAAATACAGTTGCTTTGTGTAAAATACGAAAATTTCAAAGTTGTGTTATTTTTTAATGAGTGTAAAAATACATCAGGCCCAAATATTGTTTCATAATAAAAAGCTAGCAAGCACTAACTGAGTTTAAACCTCCCTTATATTTAAGCAGGGGGAACATTCTAGGCATTTTTAAATTGCTTGTTCAATGTCCTTTTCCTCTGTGAGCTAGAGGCTTGATGATTCATTTACTACTTAATCTTTCCATTTTCAGAGTTCCCAAAGGAAAATGTAATCATAGGCATATTTTTCTGTGGGGAGGGAACGTTAAACAGAACATTTCAAACTAGATAAAAAATAATAACAGGGGCCGGCCCCGTGGCCGAGTGGTTAAGTTCACTCACTCTGCTTCGGTGGCCCAGGCTTTCACCAGTTCGAATCCTGGGTGCAGACACGGCACTGCTCGTCAGACCATGCTGAGGCAGCGTCCCACATGCTACAACTAGAAGGACCCACAACTAAAAATACACAACTATGTATCAGGGGCCTTTGGGGAGAAAAAGGAAAAATAAAATCTTTAAAAAAAAATAATGACAGATGCTACCGTGATTTTATCAACATTTAAAGAAAATAACCCGAGTTATTATTTTAAATTTACTGGTTTCTTATTTATTCAAAGTTGAAAGATTAGATTGTCTGTATAACAAAGGTTTAATTTAACCAATAAGAAGCTTTAATATCCCAAATCTCCAATTTTTTTATGTCTCTGTGGATTTTACAACTCCAGTAAAGACCATGTTGAAGATAATTTAATTATCTTTACATCTTTAAAGACTATCAGCATTCAAAAGCATTTAACATGGTGATGCACCAGAGTTCCACTAAGGAATACAGTGATCTGCTTCTACTTTAAATGACCTAAGATGTTGTTGCCATCTTTGTTGATATTGTGTAAGACTTTTTAAAAATTCATATATAATAAAATTGAATCCTGTGCGTATGTGTGTGTGCAGTTCTACACATTTTAACATATGTATAGATTTAGGAAATTGCTACTACAATCATAATACAGAAGGGTTCCGTTACCCAAAACGGCTCCCTCTTGCTATGTCTTTGCGGACCCATCCTCCTTTCACTCCAGCCTGTGGCAAACATACTAGTCTCCATCACTATATTTGTCTTTTAGAAAATATCATAAAAATAAAATTATAAAGTCTGTAAAGTTTTCAGACTGGCTTGTTTCACTCAGCATAATGCCCTTGAGATTCATGCTAATTGTTTTGTGTGTATCAATAGTTCAGTCATTTTTTGGCTGAATAGAATTTTCTCGTATGGCCGTTTCACTGTTTGTTTTTCAGTTGAAGACTGTTTGCTTTGATTCCAGTTTGGGCAATTCTGAACAGAGTCATTATATAAATTTGTATATGGATTTTTGTGGGAAGGTAAGTTTTCAGTTTTCTACAGTAAATACCTAAAAGTGAAGTTGCTGGGTCATATGGGAAGTTTAAGTTTCATTTTATAAGAAAATACCAAACTCTTTTCCAGAGTGGCTGTACCATTTTGCATTCCCAGCAGTCACATACGAGAGTTTTGGTTGCTCCATGCTTGTCAGCATTTGGTATTGGTGGTATTTCTCCTTTTACCCATTCTAATAGATATGTAGTAACACTTCATCATGGTTTTAATTTGCACTCCCTAGTGGCTAATAATCTTGACTAAATTTTTATGTCTTCTTGCCATTAATATCCTTTTTAGTGAAGTGTCTGTTCTTTTGCCCATTTTTAAATTGGGTTTTTTATTTTTTTACTGTTGAGTGTTAACAGTTCTTTATATATCTTGAATAAAAACCCTTTGTTGAGTAGGTGCTTTGCAAGTGTTTTCTACCAGGCTGTGTATTGTAACAATTTGATAGCAAATTTGAGTGGCTCAAGAATATACGTATTCATAATAATAACTGACATTCTACAAATAATTGAATATACTTAATAGTTGCTTAGTTTGTGGTTTTAAAAAATGTTGACCAAAACACTTAAAGTAAAAATTAGTGTTAAAAAAATGAAAGGTAGAAAAATACAAGAAAAATGGAGCTGGATCAGCCTGAGCACAAACATGGACCCTTGTCTGTGTGTTAGGAAATTTAATGTATTAAGATTCAAAGGAATCTTAATCCAAATTCCTGCTTTTAAAGATGACCTGAAGACCAGATAAATTAAACAACTTGTGTAAAGTCAATAATAATACAGTGTAAGAGCTACAACAAACTTTTAATTTTTGCTACTGTCTTGTCCTCGTTAAACTTTATGTGCATTATACAAGTTGTATAGAAACAGAAACTACACATCTAAGAAATATTCTAAACCTCACAACAAAGTGGATATTGCAGAAGTTCATCAGAAAGATAACATTAATTTTAAGATGACTTTAAAGATGTTTGGTGACAACAGGAACATAGTTGTAAAATAATATGTTAATTTGCTGTGCAAAGAATGGTCGCTCTGTTGAAAGTATTTGGGCTTTATGAAGATAAATGAGACATCTAATTTTTCTAGACTGCCATGGGGAAAGGCAAATTTAAATTTACTTTATAAAAACCAGCAGAACTTTTGTTATTTTAGAAAAGTGACTGATTTTAATTAGAGTAGTTTTAATCTGCAGTTTTTTCATTTTCATACATTTTCTTATTTAAAGTCACCTCTTCATTTTGAGAAGGACATAGAAACTTAAAAGACAAAAATTAAAGAGCTAGAAAGCAGGAACTATTCCAAGCTTTAGATTATATTCCTAAACAATTTCCACAATTTGTGGAAGATTGGCTAAAATCCATACGCTGCTGAATTATGGACATTTTGCAATACACATTACATTCTGAAAAGAGGCAGAATGAGTTTTGAAGAGGAAGTTCTGAACACCTAGGATTATATGGTGACATTAGCTATATCAAATTGCCAGACACTGTGCTGGAAATCTTTTATTTGTCCCCCAAGTAGTACTCTACCTTTCCTGGGAGCTGAGCTATGTAGCCTGCATGACAGGGATCCCTTGTCCCTTCTCTTTTCTTTGGATCCAACAGAGTACCAGAAAAAGATTGCAAGGAGGGAGAGTGAGGTCAGGAAGCTTACTCCCATGGCTCAGTTCCCAAGAGATTGCTGCGGGCAGCCTACGCCTTTCCACCAGAGTTCTCTCCTCCTATGAGGTGAAACTCTCCACACAGACCTCTCTATTCCCTCTCTTCACACCCTCAGGCCTAGAAATGCTACCTAAAATAACCTGCAAAACTTCTCTAACAAATGAGATAAAAGAACAACATTTTCTGGTAAAGGAAACCTGAGAGATTTGGGATTTGCATTATAATTTAGGATTTTCCTACTGCTCAAACCTTGTAGATATTACCTTTATTAATCTCTCCCCAAATTGTACTAATTTAAGAGTGTTATCTCTTTCTGCTGGGACTTTGATACAATGTCATTTTCACATATCATATAAAATGTGATACAAATAAAAACTTATTTGCGACCTATATGAAAACTATGAGGCACAATAATAAGACGAATCCTTGTGAAGCCACCACTGAGCACAAGAACTAGAAAATTGTCAATATCATTACGTATATCTAGATATGCCTTGTGCCTCCTCCACTGTCTCCACCCAAAGATCACCAGTATCTGAATTTGGACATTTTATCATATATGTACTCTTTACGTATAAATAATATATTGTCTTCCTCTGCTTGATTTTGAAGTTTCTAAAAATGATACACTCTGTTTACAACATGCTTTTCTACTGATTTTTATTCTCAAAGATTTTTCTATGTTTTTGCATGTAGCTTTTTTGTTTCTGTTTTGAGCACTATGTCAAATTCTTAGGAACATCTGTGTACATGTTATCTAGGGGACGTATGTAAAATAATTCTCTAAAGTATGTATCCACTAGTTGAATTACTGGAAACAGTATACAAATGTCGAATTTCAAAAGAGAGACAAAATTATTTTCAGAGAATTTGTGTCAACTACTATAACCTAGATAATTTTTATGTCTGAATTTGTTCAGCAAATATAATGTAATATATGCAGGGCCAATTTGGTTTATAAACTAAAATATGAGACTTGGTTAAACATTTATATATAATTGGTAACTATATAAAATGTACTGTATAATATATATATAAATATATATACAAATATATATAATTGGTAACTATATAAAATGTTTGATATTGTACTTGATAACGAGTTTAGCTTTACTGGCTATATGTTGACTTACTCCAAGTACATTTACTATGATTATGGATATATTTGAATTTTCTCAATTTTTCATTTTTTCTTTGTATTTTCCTACTTTTCTATGGTTTCTTTTCTCTCCGTTTTTACCTTTTAAAATAATTCAGTGATATTTGCTTGCTTGTTTGTTTTTATTCTTATTCTATTGTTAATTCTCTACTTGTTTGGAAATCATACAAACTTTATGTATTGATGATTACTTTTAAATTTTATAATTCATAACTAGCAAAATCCATAGTTAATATTTTCATTCTTTTCCCTGAAGTAAAATGGGCTTAAACCATTTTACCTCAAATCATCCTCTCCATATTAGAGGTTATTCTTATCTAATATTTTAGTTTTTAAAAGTTTGTATGCACATTATTATAATAATTTCTATAAATTAGTAGTTGTAGTAATAGTACCGAACACATATTGAGCTTTCTATGCATTCAACACTGTTTTGGGTGATGGTCCAATTACTGATTTAATCCTTGCAAAAATCCTCTAGAGTATGCTATTATTAACCTTCATTATATAGATGAGGAAGCTGAGGCACAGAGTAGATAAATAACTTTATCAATGGTAAACATCTAATGAGTGCCAGAGTTGATTTAAAAATCAGTCTGTTTATGGGCCAGCCCAGTGGCGTAGCGGTGAAGTTCGCACGTTCTGCTTCTCAGTTGCCTGGGGTTCGCCGGTTCAGATCCCAGGTACAGACATGGCACCGCTTGGCAAAAGCTATGCTGTGGTAGGCATCCCACGTATAACAAGTAAAGGAAGATGGTCATGGATGTTAGCTCAGGGCCAGTCTTCCTCAAAAAAATAAAATCAGACTGTTTAGGCACATAACACTTTCTTTACTGCTAAGCAGCATAGTGGACAACATGTGTTTAGGCTTACCTCCATATTTACTAACTATTCCTGTTATCTGTTTACATTTACTATGGCAATTTAAAAGTCTCTTCTAGAAGCATTTGTCTTCTCTCCAAAAATATTTTTTAGAGTTTATTCTAGCTTAGGGCTGTTGCTGTTAAAATCTCTCAGGTTTTGTTTACCAGAAAATGTTGTTCTTTTATCTTGTTTGTTAGAGATAGTTTTGCAGGTCACTTTATCTCAATGCTTTGAAGATATTATTCCACTTTCTTCTGAATTCTACTTTGGCTGCTGAAAATGCTGCTGTCAGTTTAATTGCTGTTTCCTTTTCTCTGGCCACTTCTAAGATCTTCTTTCTGTCTTTGATGTATTCGAGGTCATTGATGTTTCACTACAATGTGCCTAAGGGTGGATATTTGGTTTTTATTGATGGAATTTGTTGGCCTTAACTACATTTGAAGTTTGTATTTTTCAAACATTTTGTAAAGTCCTCACCCACCATCCCTCCAAATAATTGGCCTCTTCTATTTTCTCTATTCTCTCTTTCTGGGGCTCTTTGATCTATGTTACACTATCTCATTCTGTGTTCTTCAATGATTAATCTCTTTTAATCTTTTCCATCTTCTTATGTTTTTGAGCTGCATGATCCATAATTCTTTCAGTGTATCTTCCAATTTTCTATTTCTATTTCAGCTGGCTTGAAATTGTTATTTGAAATGATCTGTTAGTTTTTTATTGAAATAATTTCCTTTTAAAAAATATTCTGCCTAGTTCTTTTCAGTCTGTCTTGTTATACATTAGTCTTCTCGTCTTGCTCATTGGTATATTTCCAGTTTTAATTTCTCTAACCATCTCACATGCAGTTGTTTTTCTATATTGTGTTTGATACTGTATTGATTCTACTATATGAAATCTTTAGGGGTAAGAATATGTTGTTTATTTAAGTGTTTATTTTATTGTAATTTCTGTCATTCTATGTTTAGTTAGCTTGGATACAAATCTTCTATTTAGTAGATTTTGAGCTCTTGAAAACCTAAATTGAATACCTAAATTGAGCATGCTTTCACTGGAACTTTCATTTTTTTAAATTCTACTTTTATGACTACCTAAAGTATCATCAAGATGTGGTGTGGTCCAGGTGTTCCAGGGTCAGCTCAGAACTCTCCAGCTTTCCAAAGTTTATCCTCTTGATAGCAATGCTGTAAATATTTGCCCTTAGGGCATTTCCACTATATTTGCAGTTTATATATTTGTGTTCTTAGAGATAACTTTATTCCCTTCAAATCAAGCTATGCAAAACTTAGAATGTTGTACAAAATATGGTTGTATTTAGCATACACTTGCTTTAGATTATTTAGTTTATGTATGTTTAGTTTGTAATATATTATTTATTGCTGCCCAACACATACAATTTTGAAAACACACCTGTACACATATTTTAATTTTTAATACAAATAGTTAGGCTTATTACTTGAAGCTAGGATCCTCTCTGATTTTTTTGTGATCATCTATCTATGTAATCTTGGATAAAATATTAGGATGTGGAGTAAATGATAAAAATGTAAATAAAACAAACATTCTACTGTAATAAGTTAAGGACTTCTTCCTTTGTACTAAATTTCACCTGTTATTCAGAGGAAGATTGCAATTTCAGGAAATATAGGTAAATAATTACCACCTACCGGGTACAGTTGGAGTGTCTAAGTGATTTTATAATCTAGTGGGATTAGAATATAATCTAGGTAATCTGGTGGATAACAATTCCTGCTAGTTGGGGGAATGATATTTTTCTTAATTGTCCTCCAGAGCTTGTTATGACATTGGTCCAAGGGAAGAGATTAATAAGAAAATTTATTGCTGAATACCTAAAATCTTAGCTTCTTACATTGAAAATTGAAATGAACCTCACTTCTAAAGAAAAATATAAAAGAAAACATAAATGATTAATTTTTCATCGACCTTTATATTATCCACTTATTTTTCAAATGAATCTATAGATTACCATATTTTGGTAATATTCTCTACAGATCTTTCTGGTCATGGAGGCTATTGGATATTTATAAGAAGTAGCCTTTTAATTTCCAATTGTTCAAGAAATTAGATTGAAAGTGAATTTGAAGCTATAGCATACATGTTGTTTTTAAATTCATTTCAGTGTCTGAAAACGACATTAGCTGTATTATTACTTATATATATTGTTCATGTGGCAAGAATTGGGATTTTACACATCAGGTCTACTTTGTGAAAATTTTTTATGTCTGAATTTGTTCAGCAAAATAACAAAAAATGAAAAGGAAGATAATATAGTATCTACAGGACCAATTTGGATTATAAATAAAATATAAAGAAGCTTGGTTAAACATATATATAATTAGTAACTATATAACATGTAGGGTATATTAATCTTCTAATTGATATTGTACATGATCATGAGGTTAACCCCGACTAGTAGTCAAGTCATACAGCTGCCTCTCTCGTGACTGAAGAGCTGATAACAGTTCCTCTCTTCTTCCAAGTATACCACTCATTGACTGTCTTCATCCCTGGTAGCTCAATGATACAGACTCATTTCCTATAGGATTACAATTCCTCCAAAAAGACTGTTGTTACATCCCTGTGTTTGAAGTAGGAACTACTTCTATGTGACCCAAGGCTCTCTGTATTTCCTGTACTGTGGCGTTTACCACATAATTTTGTGGCATGCTACATTAGTTTGTCTATAGGACCCATTAGACTATAAATGACATAAAAAGTTTATTTATTGATTAATTTACTTAATCAACAAATATTTATTATGCACCTATAAAAAGCCATGCACTGTTCCAGGCACTGAGAATACTGCAATAATTCAGAAACATAAAGTTTTTATTTTCATTGAGCTTGTATTCTAGTGGGAAAGACATATTATTAACAAATAAATGAATAAGCAGTATATTTCCAGACAGCAAGATTCAAGAAAGAAAACAAAGCAGGGGAAGAAATAGGGTAGTAAGGAAGAGAATGATGCTTGAGACTGTCCAGCTCACTCCTATATTCTGGGCATAACACAGTATCCAGCTCATACTAGGAATTTGTTTTTAAAACAATTGAGTTAGAAAATATAGAGCCCCTAGGAATCTTATGTTAATTTTTTATAATAATTTCTCCTAAAAGAGGATGAAACATAAAGCCTTTATTGATGTTTACTGAGTATCAGTATGTTGTCATATATTGTACCGATATATTATTTTTGTGCCAATTTAACAGCTCAGCAAGGCCTGAAAAAAGGAAGATGAAAGGTTAGTTGACAGAGACAGGAAAGGAAAGCAGAAATTTTGAACCAAGAATATGTGTAGCTTTTTTAGGGGAAATTTCTACTTTAAGTACCCTGTTGCTTTCTGACCTGTAAAATGTTCCTGTTTCTGTGGCATTTTTTAAATTATTTACTTTAAGTTTGAGCCTTTCTTCTCATCTTCCTCATCTCCTTTCCTCTTACCTGTAAATATGCTGTAAAGTTCTGTCATTGACTGTTTTCACATTTTCCATTCTATACTTCTTTTGGATGACTTACTTGTGTTTTTGACTTCCCACCATGTCTTGAAGATTTTTTATTGTATTTTTTTAAATTTTTCAGCTTTACTGAGATATAACTGACAAATTGTAAGCTATTTAAATTATGCAACATGATGATTTGATATACATATACATTGTGAAAAGATTCCCCCTATCGAGTTAACACATCCATCACCTTCCTTTTGTGTGTGTGTGTGTGGTGAGAAGATTTAAGTTCTACTCTCAGCAAATTTCAGTTATACAGTGCAGTGTTACCAACTATAGTCACCATGTTATGCATTAGATCCTCAGACCTTATTCATCTTATAGCTGAAAGTTTGTGCCCTTTTCCAACATCTCCCAGTTTCTCCCACCCCCAGCCTGGAAACCACTTTTCTACTCTCTCTTACTATGAGTTCAACTTTTTAATTTTTTAATTTTCTTTTTTATATTTCACGTGTAAGTGATATAGTATAGTATTGTCTTTCTCTGTTTGGCTTATTTCACTTAGCAAAATCTCCTCTAAGTTCATTCATGTTGTCTCAGATAGCAGGATTTCCTTCTTTTTTAAGGCTTAATAATATTCCATTGTATGTAAATAGCATATTTTCTTTATCCATTCATTCACAAAAGGCCATTCAGGTTGCTTCTATGTCTCGGCTATTATGAATAATGTTGCAGTGAACATGGGAGTGCAATATCTATTCAAGATCCTAGTTTTATTTCCTTTGGATATATACCCAGAAGCAGGATTGCTGGGTCATATGTTGATTTTTCTTTATAATTTCTTGAAGATCTTCCATATTTTTTCCCACAGTTGTTGTACCAGTTTACATTCCTACCAACAGTGCACAAGGGTGCCCCTTTTTCCAAACCCTCCAGAGCGTTTTTTATCTCTTGTCTTTTTTATATTAACCATCCAAAAGGTGGTGAAATCTCATGTGGTTTTGATTTGTATTTCACTGATGATTAGTGATGCTGGGCACCTTTTCATGTACCTGTTGGCCATTTGTATGTCTTCTTTGGGAAAATGTCTATTTAGGTTCTTTGCTCATTTTTGAATTTGGTTATTTGTTGTTTGACATTAAGTTGTGTGAGTTCTTTATATATTTTGGATTTTAACTCCTTGTTGGACATGTGGTTTGCAAATATTTTCTCCCATTTCATAGGTTGCCTTTTCATTCTGTCTATGATTTTCTTTGTTGTGCAGAAGCTTTTTACTATTATGTAGTCCCACTTCTTTATTTTTTCTTTTGTTGACTTTACTTTTGGTGTCAAATCCAAAAATCCATTGCCAAGTCCTATGTCAAAGAGTTTACCCCTCTATGTTTTCTTCAGTTTTATGGTTTAAGTTCTAACATTCAAGTCTTTCATCTATTTTGAGTTGATTTCAATGTGTCGTGTAAGACAGGACCTAGTTTCATTCTTTTGCATGTGGTTATCCAATTTCTACAACACCATTTACTGGTATGACTATCCTTTCCCCATTGGTTATTCTTGGATCCTCTGTCATAAATTAATTGACTACATACATGTGGGTTTATTTCTGGACTCTCTATGCCATTCCATTGATGTATATGTATGTTTTTATGTCAATACCACACTATTTTCATGACTATCACTTCATAATATAATATGAAATCAGGAAGTGTGATGTCTCCAGCTTCTTTCTCAAGATTGCTTTGGTTATTGGGACTCTTTTGTGGTTCACTGAATTTTAAGATTGTTTTTTCTATTTCTGTGAAAAATGCCATTGGTGAAGATTTCCAAATAATTATTTTTGTCTTATTGATTTCTCCCTTAAACATCTGACCTGAGTTTATACTCTATTTTTTTCTTAATATTTAATCATCTTGAAAAGCTCAGTCCCATTTTTTTTGTACCTAAATTTCCAAAAGAGGGACTACCACAGAGTTGCCAGTACTCAACAAATTTTTGATGCATAGTGAATATTCAAGATCTAACATGTACCATTTTCCTGACTGCTAGGGCTACCATAGCTATTATTATATTTAATTATGGCTTTTTGCATGTGCCTGACTTCCCAAGCAAGTGGTGACCACCTTGAGGACAGGATGGGGTTGACAGATAGAATATAGGACACCTAGTTAAATTTGAATTTTAGGTAAACAAGAAATAATGTTTTATAATAAATATATCCCGCATTCTAAAACAAGTATTTGTTGTTCATCTGACATTCAATTTTAATTGCTGGTCATGCATTTTTATTTTTTAAGTATGGTCATCTTATGACTGGAGCATGCCATTTTATCCTTGTCTGTGTTGAAATACCTATTACGTATCAAACACTTAATCAATGTTAGTAAAACATGTGCTGTGTGGGAAAAAATGTATAACATATTCAAGGAAGTGCTTAGGGCTTAGAGGGTGCTGGAAGAGTAATAGGAGGTCAGGGAGGTCCAAAAGTGGAACAGAGTGCCCAGAGGGTTGGCGAACACTAAAATTCACATCTGGCATATTAAATGCTGTGCAATATTGATCCTGAGCATCCATAGTCAATAAATACTGAACTAGAAAGCATTTTATCTGAATATTTTTCTTAGATTATTGTATTTATGTGTCATCTCAATATTATTCATAAATTATTTAATGTGATTATACTGAAGAAAGGAATGATTTGTTTCAGATTTTTACCATTGGATCTATTTCCCACATACTATAGACATTCCTATATATAAGACATAACACAGCTCAGCACAATATGTTGACTCAAAGAATTTCTAACTGAATGAGACATAAAATTCAGGCACGCATAAATTAAGAATCCATCTATTTTGATGCCTTTTTTGCCGTTATACATACTAAAATGACCATCTTTCTAGTAAATTATCTCCAGGGTGTAGTAAAGCTCACATTTGAAAAAATATCCAAAGAAATGTGTATAGCGATTCATTTAATATATCACAAAACAGATGCCTTCAATGTGTGTTGTTCCACTTGATAAAATGAAAATTGGGAGTTGTCACTATTGATTGATGGTCATGCTATCAAGCCCCTGGCAGGCTATATCAATGTTAAAAATTTTGAACTTTCCATAGAGTTCTGGAGGTGAACAGCAAAAATAACAATAATAATAATAACGTTGCTTTAGACTAGTGCCTTAGGACAAAAAAGCCTCATACAAATTTTAAACCTGGAAGCTTATGGTCACAATAAAAGCTGCAGCAAAATATAATCCCTTTTCTATTTCTTTATAGCAGTGCTTCTTACAGCGTGGCCAGCAGATTCTTCCATGTTAGCAGGGCTTCCAGAAGGGTGAGTCTAGAGTCTGTTGGAACATAATTCCCAATCCCATCACCTTCCTGAAAGCAGCTTCAGATTTAGAGCAACACTTGTCTGATGTTAATGAGTTTGATGACTCCTGATTTAGTGTGGTTTTTAAACTACACAATCCTAGAACTGATTTGTGTGAACAGATATTTTTTTCATGTGAAAGACATCATATCATTTTCCTTAAAATCATTATTGCACTCAGAATTTAGTCTGGGAAGTGTAACACCTGCTCTCTAGAATGACAAAGGAGCCAGAAAGAAGACCCTCTGTCCTCAAAACATCTTCTCCACATTTTTCTTACTGTAAGGATTCAACACATATATTTTTATAGTGTTGGGTAAAAACTTAAAAATCTATGATGGCTCTGATATATGAAAATAGTAGTGAAATTATTAGGCTTTGTCAGTAAATAATTTATTGGGAACTAATTTTTCATATAATTTCTCAAGAACTATTTTTAAGTACAAATGGAGGTCAGAACTATTGCAACAAAATGACAGAGGTAAAGTATGGAAGATGGAGGATATGTAGGAAGAGCTAGGAGACTTCAGACACAAAGAAAAATTTGCCCAAATTAACAATTCTGATGTAAAATGGTATGTCACGTTTTACTTCTCTCTTCATATCTGTACCATTCCTTCTTATTTCTGAACATCAAGACTCTGTTTCTGTAGTCCATATAAAAGGTGACATAATTCAACCCCTACAGTTCTCAGCTATTTTATGATGCAGTAACTCCAAAACGGGCCTCGGCTCCCATTCAAACTTCCAGGAAAAGATTACCAAGCTTGGTTAAACGTCCACATTGGGATCAATTAAATCATGCTAAAGAGGACACTGCTGTCATTTTGTTGAAGTTAGTGGGACTGTTCACAGTGAACAAGGGGCCTGGACAAACTTCTAGTTCTCGCTACCACATTTTGCTTCTTGCCTACACAAGAGCACATAAACACACACAAAACCTCTTCCCTTAAATTCCATTCCTGTCAATTCCAATTACTCATATAATAGCCAGAGTTGTGTACATCTCTTTCCCAAAGGGAAATATACTACAGTAATATTCCAAAGTAGTATCAGTAGTATGATGTCCCAGGGCATATTTTCTGAGTCCTCTAAAAATATAAATTTTTATACCTACTTTAGAAAATTGTTTGGCAGTATCTATTGAAGGTAAACGCGTGCACATCCAAGTCCAAGCAATTTTACTTCTAGGTATATATCCAACAGAAATGAAGCCCAAAATACATATACAAGATGTTCAGAGTACTATTATTCATAAATGATGCAAAATTGGAAACCGCCAAGGATGCATCAACAATAGAATGAATAAATATATTGTGCTATATTAATATAATGAAATACTATTCCATGAAGAAAATTTATAAACTACTGCTACAGACAAAAACAGTTACCAATTTCACGAGTATGATATTGGCAAAATAAATGAGACACAAGAATGCATATGATATTTGTAAATTTGTACATGGTTTAAAAGAGGAAACACTGATATGAGATGATAGAATTGGGATAATGGTTTCAATCTGGGGAGGAAGAAAAGAACAACAGCCACAAGAAATGCCTTTGGGCTTTGTTTTGGTCCAGTATATTCAAGAAAGGCAAAAGCAGTGGTTGACTTCCAGGCCAGTTTTGGTACTATCTGGTACTATTTGGCTTTTAATTGTTTTGGTCAATAAGAGACCTTGATATTTCCCCGTCAAAGTTATGCAGGAATCATGACTTTTGAGGGGATATATAATATTTAAATTAAAAAAATCACCTTTGTGAATGTTCAGTGAATATGCATTAGGATATGTCAAGAAGCTTTCCAAAACTACACATTTTATGATAATCTTTTAAATCAATCTAATATTACACTCTTCTATAATCCTCATTTTACTAATGTGAATTTATAGACAAAATCTTTAGTGAGATAAGTTTGCCATCACTTTCAGTACTTTCAAAAGGTAGAAACAGGTATTTTAAATGTACATAAAAGCATCCCACTTTTATTTTTTCCAGAACTACAAAGACTTAGGTAATAAATAAACTAACAGATTATTCATTTGCTTTTCAAAATAATGTCAATTCAAATTTGAAAAGGAGCATTGATATAAGAATAGAAAAGTCTTGAAAAGATACTAGATAGCTTATCAAGCTGTGAGTGCATTGCTAGAACGAAGATTTCCAGCAAAACTTTTTTTTAAAGGTTGGCACCTGAGCTACCAACTGTTGCTAATCTTCTTTCTTTTTTTTTTTTCCTCTTCTTTATCTCACCAAAACCCCCCTGTACACAGTTGTATATCTTACTTGTGGGTCCTTCCAGTTGTGGCATGTGGGGCACCACCTCAACGTGGCCTGACAAATGGTACCATGTCCACGCCCAGGACCCGAACCAGCGACACCTTGGGCCACTGCAGCAGAGCGTGTGAACTTAACCACTTGGCCACAGGGCTGGCCCTGCAGCAAAAGTTTTATAAAAAGGTCTGTCAACCCAGAAAGACCATGAGTGGAAATTCTCCAAACCACTGACAATGATGTAGATGAAATAAAACAAAATTTTCTGAAAATAAATTTAATGAAAAACCCATTGGCTTATCATACCCACAGAGGCAGGTAACTTGTAACAGAAAATTAGGACATGATACGGAGACAAGACATTTAGAGAAAAAGCCAGAAGATGCCCAGGGAAAAAATATAGTATCATGTCAAAAATGCAGCTTATTTCTTTCAAATACATTCACCAGAAAATTTCAGAATAAACATTAAAAATGCCACAGTGAGAGCCTCCCTCTGTCTCTCAACATTCCTCTCTCCTTCTATTTGAGTGGATGTTGCAGAGGAAGAAGACAAGAAGTAGAGTGTTCTAATTGGTTTCTGCCCTTGCATAATCTAAAAATTATGTAAGATCCAATTTTTAAAATTAAATACACTATGTAAGTGCTTAGATACCATTTACAGGATGAAAACAAACATTTTTTGACCTAACATATTGAATTAAAATACATAAAACTCAGCTGATTTACAATGGATCTATCAAATGCTTTGCAAATTCAAAAGAAGGTAACTTATCAGACTGTATAATTTGGAGTTCAAAAAATCTAAAGCAGGTGGCTGGGAAGATGGCGGCATAGGCAGACTCTGAACTCACCTCCTCGCATGGACATAATCTATTCACAACTAATCTTGGAACAATTTCCCCTGAGAAAGAAATGAAAACTGGATTTAAAAAGTCCCCACAATAAGGGACAGGGCTGATAGAGGTGCAAGAAGCAGAAATTCCTTTCTGGAGAGGAAAAAACTACATTTTAGCCACAGTGATTCACAGCCTGGAGCAATCTTAAGGTTCTGAGCCTTTTCTGCAGGAGCAGGGGATCTAAGCAGGAGAGTTTTACCGCAATAAGCAGCTTTTAGCCTCAGCACAAGTGAAACGAATGTCATAATATCTGGCTTTGCTGGTTATTAACAACAAGGGAGAATATTCCCAGAAAAGCTATCAGACATAAGGAGAAAAAAGTCTTCTCTTAAAAGGCCCCTGCACAAATTCACCTATTTTGAAAGCAACCTAAAATCACCAGAAAGAAAGTTGCACAGGACTTTGGTGAAAAAAAGATTCACTTGATAGGCTCTGGGCACATCTTGGAGAAAGGTGAGACCTCCCCAGGCTGGGACCATCTCCCCAGGGACTGAGACATTGGAGGCAGCCATTGTTGTGACCTAGACCATGCGTACTAACCCAGATTCTGGAAGACAGCATTGGAGTTCTTCCCTTGGCCTGTTAGTGCAAGGGTCTCCTCCACCCACTAGAGCCCTGCTTTAATCCAGCTCAGCCAGGGCAGGCAGCCCACCTTAGGGATTGGCCCCATCCAATAACAAGCCCTCTGGCAACTGTGGGCTTGCATACATGGTGTGTGTGGGATCTCTGCAGTAAAATGAATGGGTCTGCTTATGTGGGGCAGGGCATGTGCAAGATATGGTCCTGCCTTGGTGGAGTATGTGGGACCTCTGCAGCCACACCAGTTGATCCACTTCAGGGGGTTGGGATGGACACACCAGGTAGGACTGTGTTAACAGAGTGTGTGGGCCTGTGGACTATGGGGCTTGTCAGCTGCAGCAGATTTGTACTTCTCAAACAGCCACATAGGGGATTGGCTCCACCTTCCAATGGCTAAATAATTGTGTGCTGCCATGCCTAGGGCTGGCCCCACCCAGCTGTTCTCCTGAAAAAGCTGACAACAGCTTTTCAAGCTGGAGGCCTACAGCAATTGTAAGCCCCTGAGCCTAGCAGCCAACTCACTTAACAGAAAGATTTCAGCAGGTGTATGCTATTAGACCTTTCAGTCAACTATGCTGTGGCTCCCCATGCCCAATAAAGTGACTGAAGAGGCCATAGAAACCTCATGTAGCTGAGCATTACAACCAGCTGGCCATGGGGACAGCCTACCCTCCCCATGCACCTGCAGCAAGAGTAACCCTTCCACAACAGAAGGATACATGTAACCTACACAGGGGACACCCTTGAAACATTTGGAACTGTTGATGAGAGGGAAACAGAGATAAACAGTCTACCTGATAAAGAGTACAAGCTAATAGTCATAAGGATGCTCGTTGATCTTGTGGGAAGAATGGACAAACACAGAGAGAACTTCAACAAAGAATTGGAAAACATAAAATAGAACCAATCAGAAATCAAGACTACAATACTGGAAATGAAAAATTCACTAGAGGAACTCAATAACAGAGCAGATGATACAGAAGAATGGATCAGTGAGTTGGACAAAAGACTGGAGGAAATCACCCAAGCTGAACAGATAAAATAAAAAAGAATGCAGACAGTCTGAGGGACCACTGGGACAACATCAAGTGCATTAACATCCATATTATAGGTGTCCAAGAAGGAGAAGAGAGAGGCAAAGGGGCAGATAATCTATTTGGAGAAATTATAGCTGAAAACATTCCAAACCTAAGGAAGGGAACAGATATCCAGGTACAGGAAGCACGGAAAGCATCCAACAAGATAAACCCAAAGACACCCACACCAAAACACATTATAGTTGAAATGTCAAGAATTAAGGATAAAGAGAGAATCCTAAAAGCTGCAAGAGTAAGGCAACAAGTTACATACAAAAGAAACCCCATAAGGCCATCAGCTGACTTTGAAGAGGAAACCTTACAAGCTCAAAGGGAGCAGCATGTTATATTTAAAGCACTGAAAGGCAAAAAGTACAGATAAGAATGCTCTCCCCAGCAAGGTTATCATTCCAAATGGAAGGAGAGATAAGCAGTTTTCCATACAAGCAAAAACTAAAGGAATTTATTACCAATAAACCAGCCTTAGGGACTTATTTAAGTGGAAAAGAAAAGACCACAAGTGGGAATCAGAAAATTATCAAAAACATAAAAATAAAATCACTGGTAAAGGTAAATATAAAGTAAAGGTAGCAGATCAAGTACCTATGAAGCTAATATGAAGGTCAAAAGACAAAAGTACTAAACTTATCTATTTCCATGATGAGACGGTAATGGGTACACATGCACAAAAAAGAGGTTAAATATGATATCAAAAACATAAAGTGTGGGAGGAGGAGAGTAAAAGAGTAGAGCTTTTAGCAAGACTTAAGTGACCATAAACTTAATATAGATTGTATATATGTAGGTTATAATATATGAACCACGTGGTAGTCCAAAACCAGAAACCAATAATAAATACACAAAAATATAAGAGAATGGAACCCAAACATAATACAAAGGAAAGTCATCAAAGCATAAGGGAAAAGAGCAAGAGAAGAAAGGAACAGAGAAGAACTACCAAAACACCTAGAAAAAAAGGTAACAAAATCACATTAAGTGCATACTTAACAATAGCAATTTTAAATGTCAGTGGACTAAATGCTCCAATCAAAAGACATAGAATGGCTAATTGGATTAAAAAAAACAAGACCCAGATATATGCTGCATACAAGAGACACACTTCAGACCAAAAGACACTCACAAACTGAAAGTGAAAGGATGGAAAAAGATACTCCATACAAATGGAAATGAAAGAAAACTAAGGTAGCAATACTTTCAGACAAAATAGACTTTGTTAAAAAAAAACTGCAACAGGAGACAAAGAAGGGCACTACATAATGATAAATGGAACAATCCAACAAGGGGATATAACACTTGTAAATATCTATGCACACAACATAGGAGCACCTAAATATATAAAGCAAAAAATAGAAAGATGGCAGCATAGGCAGACTGTGAACTCACCTCGTTCCATAAACACAACCAGGTTAAAACTATTCTTGGAAAAATTACCCCAGAGAGAGAACTAAAAACTGGATAAAAATAATCCCCACAACAAGAGACTGTCCTGACTGAGGTGTAGGAGGTAGAAATTCCTTCTGGGGACAAAACAAATCACCCTCACGAGCTGCAGAGCTTCATAGTCAAGCAGGAGCAATACATAAAGCAAATATATACAGAAATAAAAGGTGAAATAGTAACACAATAATAATAGGGGACTTTAGCACTCTACTTACAACAAGGGATATATCATCCAAACAGAAGATCATCAAGAAAACATTGGCCTTAAATGACACATTAGACCAGATGTACTTAGTAGATATATACAGAACATTTCATCCAAACCTCACAAAATACACATTCTTTTCAAACGTACATGGAATATTCTCCAGGATTGATCACATATTAGGCCACAAAACAAGTCTCAATAAATTTAAGAAGATCAAAATAATACCAACCATCTTTTCTGACCACAAAATTATGAAACTAGAAATCAACTACAGGAAGAAAATCAGAAAAGCCACAAATAGGTGGAGATTAAACAAAATGCTACTGAACCGTGATTGGGTCAATGATGAAATCAAAGGAGAAATTTAAAAATACCAGTGGACAAATGAAAATGAAAATATGACATGCCAAAATTTATGGGATACAGCAAAAGCAGTTCTAAGAGGGGAATTTTATAGCAATACAGCCCTAGCTCGACAAAGAAGAAAAATCTAAAACACCAATCTAATAGTGAATTGAAGGAAGGGAGAAAAAGAACAAACACAGCCCAAAATCATTTCAAGGAAGGAAATAATAAAAGTCAGAGCAATAAAAAATGAAATAGAGACTTAAAAAATCAATGAAATGAAGAGCTGGTTCTTTGAAAAGATAAACAGAATTGACAAACCTTTAGCTAGACTCACAAATAAAAAAAAGATGGATGGCTCAAATAAATAAAATCAGAAATGAAAGAGGAGAAATTACAATGGGCACCTTAGAAATACAAAAGATTAAAAGAGAATACTATGAAAAGCTATACACCAACAAATTGGATAATCTAGAAGAAATGGATCAATTCTCAGAATGATACAAACTTCCAAAGTTGAATAAAGAAGAAATAGAGAATTTGAATAGACCAATCACCAGTAAGGAGATCAAAACCATAGTCAAATCCTCCCCAAAATAAAATTCCAGGACCATACAGCTTCCCTGGTGAATTCTATCAAACATTCAAAGAGGACTTTATACTTCTCCTTCTCAAACTCTTCCAGAAAATTGAAGAGGAGGGGAAGCTGCCTACTTCATTCTACAAAGCCAATGTTACCCTGATACCAGAGCCAGACAATGACAACACAAAAAAAGAGAACTACATGCCAATATCAATGATGAACATTGATACAAAAATGTTCAAAAAAAAATACTAGCAAATCTAATACAACAATACATTAAAAAGAGCACACATCATGATAAAGTGGGATTTATTCCAGGGATGCAGGGATGGTTCAACATTCACAAATCAATCAATATGATACACCACCTTAACAAAATGAGTAGTAAAAACAACATGGTCATCTCAATGGATGCAGAGGATGCATTTGACAAGATACAGCATCCATTTATAATAAAAACCCTGAGTAAAATGGGTATAGAAGGAAAGTACCTCAACATAATAAAGGCCATATATGACAAATCCCACAACCAATATTATACTCAACAGACAAAAACTGAAAGCTATCCAAGAACAGGAACCAGACAAGGATGCCCACTTTCACCACGCTTATTTAACATGGTATTGGAAGTCCTAGCCAGAACATCAGGCAAGAAAATGAAATAAAAGGGATCCAGATTAGAAAGAAAGAAGTGAAACTGTCACTATTTGCAGATGGCATGATTTTATACATGGAAAACCCTAAAAAATCCACTAAAAAACTTTTAGAAAGAATAAATGAATATGGTAAATTTGCAGGACACAAAATCAACATACAAAAATCAGTAGCATTTCTACACACTAACAATGAAATAGCAGAAAGAGAAATTAAGAATACAATCCCGTTTACAATTGCAACAAAAAGAATAAAATGCCTAAGAATAAATTTAACAAAGAGGTGAAACACCTGTACCCTGAAAATTATAAAACATTGTTGAAGAAACTGAAAAAGACACAAAGAAATGGAAAGATATTCCATGCACTTGGATTGGAAGAATTAACAGTTAAAATGACCATACTTCCTAAAGCAATCTACAGATTCAATGCAATCCCAATCAAAGTTCCAATGATATTTTTCACAAAACATACCATAGGGAAAGGAAAGTCTCTTCAATAAATGGTGTTGGGAAAACTGGACAGCCACATGCAAAAGAATGAAAGTAGACCATTATCTTTCACCATACACAAAAATTAACTCGAAATTGATTAAAGACTTGAATGTAAGACCTGAAACCATACAAATTCTAGAAGAAAACATAGGCAGTATGCTCTTCAACATTGCTCTTAGCAGCATATTTTCAAGTACCATATCTGACCAGTCCTGGGAAACAACAGAAAAAATAAACAAACTAGACTACATCAAACTAAAAGCCTTCACAAAGGAAACCATCAGTGAAACTGAAAGTCAACTTAACAATTGGGAGAAGATATTTGCAAGTCATGTATCTGATAAGTGGTTAATATCTAAAATATATTAGGAACTCATATATCCCAACAATAAAAAAACTAACAACCTAATTAAAAAGTGGGCAGAAGATCTGAACAGATGTTTTTCCAAAGAAGATATACAGATGGCCAAGAGGCACATGAAAAGATGTTAAACATCACTAACTATTAGGGAAATGCAAATGAAATCTACAATATCACCTCATGCCTATCAGAATGGCTATAATTAATAGGACAGGAAATAGCAAGTGTTAGAAAGAATGTGGAGGAAAAGGAACTTTCATACACTGCTGGTGGGAGTGCACATTGGTGCAGTCACTATGGAAAATAGTATGGAGATTCCTCAAAAAATTAAGAATAAAACTACCATATGATCAAGCTACTTGACTGCAGGTTATTTATCCAAAGAACATGAAAACATGAATGTGTAAAGATATATGTACCTCTATGTTCATTGTGCATTATCCATAATAGCCGAGACTTGGAGGCAACCTAGGTGTCCATTGGGGGATGAATGGATGAAGAATATGTGGTATACATACACAATGGAATACTACATAGCCATAAAAAAGATGATACCTTGCATTTGTGACAACATGGATGGACCTTGAGGATATCACGCCAAGTGAAGTAAGTCAAAGTGAGAAGCCAAATATGCTATGATTTCACTCATAAGTAGAAGATAAGGACAGCAACAAACACATAGTGACAGAGATTGAGTTGGTTGGTTACCAGAGGAGAAGGGGGCAGGAAGGAGGAAAAAAAAAGATGATTCACAAATGTGTTCATATGGTGATGAATGCTAATTAGACTTTGGGTGGTGAACATGATGTTATCTACCCAGAAATCAAAATATAATGATGTACACCCTCAATTTATATAATGTTATAAACCAGTTACCTCAATAAAAATAAATCAATTAATTTAATTAAATCTAATTAAAATTAAAAAATAAAGACAGATAAAATTTTTAAAAACTGCTAAAGTAATTGGACAAATGATAACTAAATTATTTTCAGAATTTTACTTAAATCCTAGAGATTTCAACAGAAATCAACTTCCGTGGATTTCATTCAATTGCCCTGCTCTCAAAGGCATGGAGCCCTTTCATGGGAAATATTAAACTAAGAACTTTTCCATATCTAAAACATTTTTTCAAGATTGGGGCACTAAAGAGTAGATGGAATTGATGCTTCTGATTCTTTTTCAGTCCTATTATCATTCTTGATTTAAATTTTAACACCTTAATAATCTTAATGTTGGTTGGCAGGCTGAAAACAAGAAACAGATGTATGTTAAAATTGACTTTAGTTGAGACATTTTAAAATGCAGTCAGAGCTGCCTTTCCAGGAAAACTGCCTTGCTGTCTTAAGTCTTGGATGGGGCCGAACCTTTGGATTGGGCCAAAATGGCAATTGGTTTACCAGCAATTGTTTAAGAAGTCAGCAGGAAAACAGACATACTGGTCATAACTACTGAGGATTGTGGACTTTCTAAGGATAGAATCAATAGTCAATCAATGCCAAGACTAGCTCTCTGCCTCTAATTCCAATTAACGTTCTTTGTAATACAACCTCCCTTCTTCACCTTTTAAAAGCGCCTCACTTATACCCCCTAGCAGGACACTAATTGGGTTTCTATCTGAATCTGTGCTCCCCAAATTATAATTCTTTGATCTCAAATAAATGCTTTGCCTCTTAAACTGGTTTCTATTTTTGCAGGTTGATGTATACATGGATCGAACAAAGCACAAAATATATTTTAAAAACTTATAAAATTCATGAGGATATTGATTAGAATCAGAAAACAGAATCCACAGTATGTGTTCAAAAGTATAGACTGTCTAAACACAGAAATTAGAAACTTGTTGCAGGAAGTGCCATTGGAGCAAATGTCAGGCAAGCCCTCAAAGGAGGAGGTCTCAGCCAGAAGCACAGAATCAACCAATGCACAGGAACTCTCCTAGCTAACATCACATCTGCCATGTTTCTGTCCATGCTCCTGTCTGCAACCACTTAGGAGAATAATGGTAGGCTCTAACCAGGACCTCTATAGAAAAAAAGGATTCTGGGAATTGAAAGCTCCTGGTCCTGGTTTTTCCTCTGTGATGTAGAGGAAACCTTAGAATGAGTGATAGTGATGCTAAATTGACTCAAAGGCACGACTATACAAAAATTGCTGAATAATAAGTATTGTCCTTTAACTGCAAGCAGTTTAAAGCAATACAAGGGAAAAGAGCTTAGATTGTGGAAATCATCAACCTCTGCACTCCCGATTATCAGACTGATTTAATTGTGAAAACTGGTGTTAAATCTCTGCCTAACACTACAGGCAATTTTAACTAATCACTACTTTATTGAATGGAGTGGACTTTTATTGCTTTTCTCATTCATTTTGGTATAATAACATATTTTATCATAGCTAACAACCATTGATTGTAAGACGTACCATTAGTTTATGTAAACGCTAAGAAAAATTGTCAATGAAATAATGACACACCATTCATGATTGGATCCATCCTGAGTTCAAAGCATTAAAAAGTGAAGAAAATATTCATTTTAGGATCAATGGAATTCAATACAATTATTCTAAATCCAAAACATATATATAGTAAAAATATATGGTGGGTTAGTAACATAATGAGATATTTTA
The DNA here is from genome assembly GCF_021613505.1 of Equus quagga. Lineage (NCBI taxonomy): Eukaryota > Metazoa > Chordata > Mammalia > Perissodactyla > Equidae > Equus > Equus quagga. The sequence goes on from NC_060270.1 coordinate 54,857,750, forward strand.
TGTATTACTTCTATGCAAATAACTAGGTTCAGAAGTTAGCCAGTGTGCTAGCTTCTTTCCTGAAAGGTATAGAGTCAAACTCAATTCTTAATGCCTCTTTGTCACTACTGACTTAAATTGGTCATTATCCAATATATAATTTCAAATATAATCCTAATTCCATAATTAATTCAGAGCATATTACTTTTTGTTTTTTTAAATATCTGTTGTAAATTTAGTGTTTAAATGCTAATGAGGAGAATCTATAAAAATTCTAATTTGTAAATTTCTGTATGTTTATCAAGGATTTACTATCAATAAAACATTTGCCAAATGCAGTGAGAAATACAAAGATGAACGGGACATACCCCCTCCTCTCGAGGAACTTACACTGTAATGGTTTGAATAGTGGTAGGTCTTAATTGTTAGACCATGAATGATTCCTGCACCAAGAGAATTACAAAGTTTTGGAGGACTACACTGGACACAAATAAATCTTCATTAGGAAACATTTCCAATGGCCAATTGGTGTTTTTTTGTTTAATTTTCTTTAGGTTAATGACATTCAAATATTTGTAGAAATAAATTGTTTTAAAATAAAATTAGGCAATATAGAGTAGTACGGTGGGAAAAACACTCCTCAAATATTAACAATGTGATTTTTTCCGAGTAATTTCATCTTTCCACTCTTCAGAATTTTCATGGTCATAGTAGGGAAAATGGCCAAGCAAGTAAATTCACAGAATATATCTGATTTTCCATTAAAGATCTTTAAAGCCATATCATCACTGTTTATAAATGTAAAACAGCATGTGTTACATTTCATTTATGTTTTACAATTTTTATCTTTGTCTCTTTCCTTTTTATGTAAGTTTTGAACTTCCCTGACCTGTTTTTTCCCCCTCAATATCAATCAATGGAAATCTAGTCCCAAAGCATGAAGCTCTAGGCTTGTCTAAACTTCTGGTAAAATAAATTTAAACAAAGCAAGAATAAAGTTTCTTCTGTTTCCAAAGATGCATAAAATAATATATTACTGAGTATAATTTTAAAAAGGTTTTCTTTGAGGGGCTGGCCCCGTGGCCAAGTGGTTGGGTTCGTGTGCTCTGCTGCAGGCAGCCCAGTGTTTCCTTGGTTCGAATCCTGGGCACGGACATGGCACTGCTCATCGGGCCACACTGGGGTGGTGTCCCACATGCCACAGCTGGAAGGACCCACGGCGAAGAATATACAACTCTGTACCGGGGGGCTTTGGGAAGAAAAAGGAAAAAAATGAAAATCTTTAAAAAAAAGTTTTCTTTGAAAACATTATTTCACGAGAAAGAAATCTTTTTTTTTTTTTTTTTAGATTTTATTTTTTCCTTTTTCTCCCCAAAGCCCCCCGGTACATAGTTGTGTATTCTTCGTTGTGGGTTCCTCTAGTTGTGGCATGTGGGACGCTGCCTCAGCGTGGTCTGACGAGCAGTGCCATGTCCGCGCCCAGGATTCGAACCGATGAAACACTGGGCCGCCTGCAGCGGAGCGCGCGAACTTAACCACTCGGCCACGGGGCCAGCCCCAGAAAGAAATCTTCAAATAATCTATAGTTCAGAAATTATTGCTATATCCCTTGTGAATGTAAAATATTACCTCTAAAATTTATAAACCTCTTTGGTGAATTATATATCAAGTTTCCATATATGAGTGGTGCTATTTCCATGCTCTGTATTGTATTGATCTATTTGGCTATCATTATAAAAAGCACAATGTTTTAATTACTACAGCTTTATATTAAGTCAATATTTTGAAGATGAGTCCTTTCCTTCTTATTCTTCTCCAAACTGGTTTGATTTTATTTGCCTTCATACCACCATATGAAATTTTAGCATTAGCTTGCTGAGTTTGGGGAACATTCTTATAGCAGTTTTGACTAAAATTGAATTTCACTCTTAGGTTATTTGGGAAGAATAGTTGTATTTATGATATTGAACATCATTTTTACTGAATAAGTTATAATTCTATAGTTTTCATATGACACATAAGTTGGAAGGAAAATCAGTGAGGGACATTTAGACTGTTAAATAAATTAACTGTATTTTTAAAAGCCAAATGTATTTGTGGTCCACTCGACAGCAAAAAGAAATTTGTCAAGGATTAAAGATCTAAGAACTGCCAATTTTTTTTTAAGAGGAGCAAAAGTAATTGAATATCTTTACAGCATTGAGAAAAAATGTTAAAATTAGTAAAAAAAAAAACACACATAATATGCAAAAATGTATTGGTAAACTTATTTTTACAAGAAGAGAGCCTTAACAAAGAAAAGTCACAGGGGGAAAAATTAAAATAGAAGAATTAGTATCCACAGTATGCAAAGAGCTTCTAAAATTCAAAAATAAAAGTACTGAAGTAAATGAAGAAGTTCATAAAGGATTTAATGGCAAATTCATACAAGCATTACCATGATACCTAAATATTAACAGTTTTTCAGACTCCTTAGTAATTAGGGGAATGCAAATTAAAATAACAATGTATCTTTCTTCAAATACTAAAATGTTTTTTAAAATAACAAGTGTTATTGAGGATATAGGGAAACAGAGCTTTTATTTATTATTAAAAATCTTAAAAATTAGCACAAGAACTCGAAGAGTAATTTGAACAGTATATTAAAGATAGGAAGCAGACAGTACAAACGTACATTTTTAGTTTTAAGTATATATCTAGAAGACTCTCTCACACTGACACAGTGAAAAAATGTCATGTTGTCTTTTAGGCTAGGGAGAAGTTTCAAAATAGTGCTTATTTGACATCCTACACATTTTCATACGTTGCAATTTGCCATTCAATTCTGAATATTTTCTTTTTTCCTTTCTGATTTCCTCTGTTAACTTTGATTTCTTCAAAGCATTTCCGAAAGTTTGAAATATATTTTTAAGAAATTGTCTAGATTCTTGGTTATTTCTTATTTATTTTCAAAGGAATCAGAAAGCCTGGTGTTTATTATAAGGAGTCTTTATAATTTATTAAGATATATTTCATGCCCTAGAGCATGAAAAAGCTAATTTTGTGTTTATAAGTGTGTACTTATACATGGCTTAAATTTCTAGACATATATGTAACATTCATATTACTTATATTGCTTAAATATTGTTTACTTGACCCATCAATTTCTGATATATAAGGTATTAAAACTTCAAATTTAATTGGAAATTTCCTGTAATTCTGTCACTTTGGGCTTTATATGTTCAAGTCTATATAATAAGGTTCTATCAAGATTCTTATCAGCTTGGGTTAATTGTGATTTTGCATCATGATTTTTTAAAATTTATTTTTATATTCATGCTCTTTTTGCCTAAAAATTTTAACTGGCCTAAAATTAATATCGATACAGAAACTTTCAAAGCATTGTCATTATTTGATATAATTTTCAAAACCTTTAGTGTTAAACATCCTGGGACAAGTACATTTATAAGAAAATATCTCAGTTTACACTCATATTTAATCTGATATTCTTTGTTTTTAAAAGGAGAATTTAATACTTTTATATTTGAATATGTTTGTGTTTCCTTGTTATCTCCTTTCTTTGTAATCCCCCCACATTCTATTTGATGAATGTAGATTTCATCATCTTTATTATTCTGATGTTGTGCAAAATATAGTGTTCATATTTTTTATCCCATTGATTATTCATAAGTGTGGCACACTTATTCTGTCTATAAAATTTTCAAATTCTAAGTAATTCAATTCCTCCTCTGAATCAAGTCATGCTTTACCCAGACTGAATATCCACTTCCATCTTTGTTAACATTTTTTAGAATTTTAGTTCCAACTTTTTCATCAAAAGAGTAGTAATTTACATTATTAGTAATAATAAGCATTGTATTACTGCCAATATTTAATTTAATTTAAAGCAATATTTTTGTTATCATTGTTTCATGCATCTACCTCTTGCCCTTAGATAATTCCTTCTACTTGAAAAATGGACACTATTTAGTGTTTTTTATCAAGGAGGATTTATAAGTAATAAACTTAGTTTCTGTAGGTAGTGAGCAAGAGTAGTAAATTTTCTATTTCTTACATTTCCTCAAGACATTTATTTCTCCTCCATTTTCAACTGATAATTTTCGTGGGCATAGAATTATAGGTTATGAATTATTTTCTCTCATCACTTTGAAGAGTTTAATTCATTGTCTCCCAGAGATCTTTTGTTGTCAGAGAAAAGTAATCTGTGGATAGCTTGTAGTTCTTTAGTAGGTCATAAAACTGTTGGGACATATTCTTGCCTGATGAAATCTGAGATAAGGATAATTAGTTTTTGTCAGGAAAAACATCCTAACCATCCTCCACCTGAGGTATGATTTCAGACCTTATTGTTTAGCACTTTTTTGGCTGTGTCTGACATTACTTATTTTTCTATTTAATCCTTGGCAAATATTTTAAATTTGAATCAATTCTTTTTTTACTTTTAGAGAATACTCAAATGTTCTATTATCAAATGTTTTGTCTCCCACAAGTCATGTATCATGTTCTATTGAAAATCCTGTTAAATTTAAGTTGATGCCTCTCCATTTCTCCACCATGTCTCTTAAAGACAATTTCAAATTTTTAAATCTCTTTCTTTCTTGCTGAAGTCCTTAGCACTCTCTTATATTCTACTAAATTTGACTGAAACAAATTTGTTGTTTATTCCAAGTACTGAGGAGTTTCTTTATTGCTGTTTAATTAAATGATTATATATTTTATTAACATATTTATTGGCTCTATTTAACATATAAGTTTTCATATAATTTTGATGTAACATTTTTAGCTTGTTAAAAACTTACTTTAAAATTAGTTATAGATTGTTTTATCTGTTTGTTTTAGCTGGAGGGTATTCATTTCCTTATAATTGAATTTTATATCTATCTTACTACTGATTTTGATCATATTTAAGAATTTTTCTATGAAGATCATGCTTAATAGGAGCTTGTTTGCCTGTGTCTTTCTTTTTATTTCTTTTCTCCCATCTTATTCTTTCACTTTTTGTTCACTCTTAGATCTAGTATTATAGTGCGGTTTCAAAGTTTGCCTCCTATAGGGACAGTAAGGATATCTTATGTATAATTTCTAACTTCTATCCAGTCTCTATTGATTAACACGAGTTCCTTGATTTTATTCCTGTAATATGCAGGGAGAATGATTCTGATGTTCCACCTAGAGCTTAGAACTTACTGTTTATACTACTACTATTGCTAATTATAATATAAAAGGAGAGGGATAGAATCTGGTTAGGCTAATGGAGTACGAGGCTATCAGAAAAAGGGCTATCTCATCTATGAGATCTTTTATACAAACCTCACAGTAACCGCTAAACAAAAAATCAGAGTGGAGCCACAATTCATAAATAGAGAGAAAACTGAGAAAACCACCAAACTGAAACGGCAGTTGGAAATACAAAAGAAGAGAAACAATGGAAGTATAGAAGAACTGGATAACAAGAGATAAATTAGCAGTATTAAGCCCTCATATATCAATAATCCTTCTAAATGTAAATAGATTGAATTCTCCAATCAAAAGACACAGAATAGCTGGATGGATTAAAAAACAAGCCCAGCTATATGCTGCTTCAGTAAACACACCTCAGCTCTAAAGATAAACACAAGCTCAGAGTGAAGGCATGGAAGATGATAACCCAAGGAAATGGCAAGCAAAGGAAAGCAAGTGTTACCATACTTATATCAGACAAAGCAGACTTCAAGATAAAAAAGCAATGAGAGAGAAAGAGAGGCAGTATATAATGTTAAAAGGGACTTTTCGCCAAGAGCATATAACACTTATGAATATATATGCACCTAACACAGGAGCACCAAAATATATAAAGCAACTATTAACTGACCTAAAGGGAGAAATTAACAGCAACACAATAATAGTAGGGGACCTAAACAGCCCACTCACATCAATGGATATATCATCTAGACAGAAAGTCAACAAGAAAATAATGGATTTAAATGAAACATTTGATCAGATGGACTTAATACATATATACAGAACATTCAATCAAAAAACAGCAGAATACACATTCTTCTCAAGTGCACATGGAAAATTCTCAAAGATAGACCATGTTTTAGGAAATAAGGCAAGCCTCAATAAATTTAAGAAATTGAAATAATATCAAGCATCTTTTCCTATCACAATACTGTGAAACAAGAAATCAACTACAAGAAAAAGGCTTTGAAAGTCACAAATATGTGGAGATTAAACAATGGGGTACTGAACAACGATTTGATTAATGAAGAAATCAACAGAGAAATTAAAAAATACCTGGAGACAAATGAAAATGAAAATACAACATACCAGCTCTATGGGAGGCAGGAAAATCAGTTCTAAGACGGAAATTCATAGAAATACAGGCCCACCTCAACAAACAAGAAAAATCTCAAATAAGTACTCTTAAACTACACTCAACAAAAGTAGAAAAAGAAGAACAAAGCCCAAAGTCGGAAGAAAGAGGGAAATAATAAAAATTAGAGCAGAAATAAACAAAATCAAGAATAAAAAATTAGTGGAGAGCATCAATGAAACTATGAGCTAGTTCTTTGAGAAGATAAATAAAATTGACAAACCCTTAGCTAGACTCACTTAGGAAAAAAGAGAGAAGGTTCAAATAAAGAAAATTATAAGTGAAAGAGGAGATTACAACAAATAACACAGAAATGCAAAGGATTATAAGAGAATACTATGAAAAACTAAATGCCCACAAATTGGACAAAATTCTTAAACTCACACAACCTCCCAAGACTGAATCAAGAAGAAATAGAGAACCTGAATAGACTGATCACAAGTAAAGAGATTCAAACAGTAATCAAAAACCTCCCAAAAATCAAAAGTCCAGGACCAGATGGCTTCTCTGGAGAATTCTACCAAAGGTTCAAAGAAGATTTAATATATTCTTGTCAAACCACTCCAGAAACTTGAAGAAGACAGACTGCTTCCTAATTCATTCCATGAGGCCATTATTACCCTGATACCAAAACCAGGCAAGGACAGCACAAAGAAGGAAGATTATATGGCAATATTGCTGGTGAGCATAGATGCAAAAATCCTTAACAAAATATTGGCAAACAGAATATAGCAATACATTAAAAGGATCATACACCATGATCAAGTGGGATCTATACCAGGGGTGCAGGGATGGTTCAACATCTGTAAATCAATCAATATGATACACCACATTAACAAAATGAGGAATAAAAATCACATGATCATCTCAATAGATGCGGAGAAAGCCTTTGACAAGACCCAACATCCATTTATGATAAAAAACTCTCAATAAAATGAGTATAGAAGGAAAGTACCTTAACATAATAAAGGCCACATATGACAAACCCACAGCCAACATCATGGTTAATGGTGAAAAACTAAAAGCCTTCCATCTGAGAACAGGAACAAGACATGAGTGCCCACTCTATCCACTCCTATTCAACATAGAACTGCAGGTTTTGGCCAGAGCAATTGAGCAAGAAAAAGAAATAAAAGGTATCCAAACTGGAAAGGAAGAAGAGAAAGTCTCACTGTTTGCAGATGACATGATACTATATATAGAAAACTATAAAGAATCCATCAGAAAACTATAAGAAATAATCAACCACTACAGCAAAGTTGCAGGGTACAAAATCAACTTACAAAAATCAGTTGCATTTGTATGCGCTAGTAACAAACTAGCAGATGGAGAAGTCAAGAGTGCAATCCCAGGGACCAGCCTGGTGACTTCGCGGTTAAGTGTGCACATTCTGCTTCGGCAGCCCGGGGTTCACTGGTTCGGATCCTGGGTGCGGACATGGCACTGCTTGGCACACCATGCTGTGGTAGGCGTCCCACATATAAAGTAGAGGAAGATGGGCAGGGATATTAGCTCAGGGCCAGTCTTCCTCAGCAAAAAGAGGAGGATTGGCCCCAGTTAGCTCAGGGCTAATCTTCCTCAAAAAAAAAAAAAAAGTACAATCCCAATTACAATCACAACAAAAAGAATAAAATATCTAGGAATAAATTTACCCAAGGAGGTGAAAGACCCATACATTGATAACTATAAGATATTATTTAAAGAAATCGAGGCAAGGAAAACAAAAGAAAAAATAAACCAAATGGGCTACTTCAGACTAAAAAGTTTCTGCAAGGCAAAGGAAACAATGAGAAAAATGAAAAGACAACCCACCAACTGGGAGAAAATATTTGCAAATCATGTATCTGACAAGGGGTTAATTTGCAAAATATATAAAGAACTCACACAACTGAACAACAAAAATAAACAACTCAATCCAAAAATGGGCAGAGGATATGAACAGACATTTTTCCAAAGAAGATAGATGGCCAACAGGCACACGAACAGTTGTTCAACATCACTATTTACTAGGGAAAGGCAAATCAAAACTACGAGATATCAGCTTACACCTCTCAGAATGGATATAATCACCAAGACAAAAAATAACAAATGTTGGAGAGGATGTGGAGAAAAGAGAACCCTTATACTCTGCTGGTGGGAATGCAAACTGGTGCAGCCACTATGGAAAACAGTGTGGAGATTTCTCAAAAAATTAAAACTAGAAATACCATAGGATCCAGCTATCCCACCACTGGGTATTTACCCAAAGAACTTAAAATCAACAATTCAAAGAGATCTATGCACCGCTATGTTCTTTGCAGCATTATTCACAATAACCAAGACACGGAAGCAACCCATGTGCCCTTCAACTGATGAATGCACAAAGAAGATGTAGTATATATATACAGTGGAATACTACTCAGCCATAAAAGAAGACAGAAATCATCCCATCTGCAACAACATGGATGGACCTTGAGGGTATGAAGTTAAGCAAAATAAGCCAGACAGAGAAAGACAATATTGTATGATTTCACTCATATGTGGAAGATAAAGAAATACATGAATAAAGGAACAGATTAGTGATTATCAGAGGGGAAGGGTTGGGGGTGGGCAAAAGAGGTAAAGGGGCACATATGTATGGTGACAGATAGAAATTAGCATATTGGTGGTGAGCACGATGCAGTCTATACAGAAACTAATAAATAATAATATACACCTGAAATTACACAATGTTATAAACCATTATGACCTCAATACAGTAATTGGGAAAAAAAACAAGGGAAAACAAAAAAAATTCTTGATATTATGTTAGTGGACACTCATGTGTTACCTTTCCAATTCCTTAGAAGAATATTTCAAAATCTCATTTTAAATGTCAAGAAGCTCTTCCTACCCATTACATTTCTTTTCCTCTGATATATTTCTTACTTATCAGAGAACATATATATGAAAGAGCTCATTAAACAGCGTCACATAAAGTTTCTATAATTAAGCTTAGAATAATTGTCAAAATAAATCTTAGTTTAAAACTTAGGTATGTATACTTTTATATACTTTCCTTTCATGGCATTAAGAATGTTATTAAGTCACAGAACTGTCACTTTTTGTTTTTAGTAGCAATGAGGAATGCTCAAAGATTTTTAAATGTTTTATAAAATATTTACCTTACTTTTGGTAAGAAATTCCCACTTTCATATTTTTCTCTACCCTACTTTCCGGCAATAATTAATGCTCTTTTATTTATCTTTTTAATTACAACTTTCCGACAACAATTTGTAAAAGCTTTTGTTGGAAAAACAATTTTCTTAACATTTAAATGCACAACAGAAAGAAGAAAATTGGGCACCAACATGATTTGAAATGTTTAAAATTGATACCCAATTATAGTTTTATAAAATGTGTTTTGGCATCTTTGAGTACATTTTAGAATTTTATATTTTTTTCCTTTTTCATAAATCTGTCTAGGTCTTATTATTGGAATGCCCCACACTCTTTTATTTTCCTCATCAAATGCCAATGTTTTATCAATTTGGATTCCCTTGTCTGGGGAGAGGAACTATTTTAAATTCCAACTGTCAAAGAACATTTACTTACATCTAATTATTACAGCCAAAACCACAGCGCAACTTAAAAACACAAAAACCCAATCATGTGAGGTAACGTTTTACAGCCGATGAAGTCATACTCCTTGCACACACTATTTGTTCCAAAGCTCACATAACAGTGCACCTGCAGAGCTATATCTTGGTAGTCATGAGTACCTGAGCTTTCTCGCTGAGAACCTAGAGGTCAGGCTTCTACTGGTTCAACTGGCAGCTGCAGGGTGAAGTAGGCCAAGATCTTGGCCCAGGTCTCCATGAAGGCACAATTCCAACCCATCAGGAGGTTCCATCACTGATTCCCAGCTTGTTAGGACTCTCTTGCCTCATGCTGCCCACCAGCAAAAAGGTGGAATTGTACAGATGGCTGTCTTATATTTTGCTGACCTGCTTAGAACCCCTTCAGCTCTTTTGGGGTTTGATTCTTGGTGACTGAGTAGACTTAGAATGAAGTGTGGCACTTTAGACAGATTTGGTGGCCCCCCGTGAAGTCGATGATGTGTAGAGTGTCGGCCTTCCAGCCGTAGCTCAGTACCTGGCAGCAGGTATTCTAAGTAGTCATCAGGTACAACCTGCAAGTGATGGAAAGACCATTTCTGCACTAGCACTCTATTGTCTACCCAACTGAGACAACCACCACTATGTGGTAGTTGTTGCTCCTCGTCATGGGCCTGATAGGGTGGATAATGAGCAGCTGGCAAAGGTCACAGCTACCTCATCAAACCAGTCCTTGAGTTCTCCCTTGTTGGAGGTTAGGAGATGTGTGTAGAACTTTTCCAGGAATAAATTGGATATAGGAGATGCCCATTTTTAGTTCTCTTCACTAGTTTGTGTAGATCCATATTTTCACCTGTCATCATTGTTTTTACATTAACATTCTTGTAGTGAGATTTTGCTAATGATGAATTTTTCCTGCTTTTGTATTTCTCAAAAAGTCTTAATTTTGGAAAGATATTTTCACTAAATATAGGATTTTAGATAAACAATTTTCTTTAAATACTTTAAATATGTTGCACCACTTAAATTATTTCTGAAGAGAAATTTCCTTTGTACGTAATAGATCTTCTGTTTTTTTCCTCTGTTTGCTCATTTTTTAAACTTGTATTTTGAGATAATTATAGGTTATGAAAAATAATAGAGACATCCCATTTATCTTTTACCCAATTTCTCTCAATGATATTCTCTTACAAAACTACGCTAAAATATCACAACCAGGACATTTACATATATACAATCCACTGATCTTATTCAAATTTCCCTGGTTTGATCTGCCCTCAGTTGTACATGTGTGTGAGTGTGTGTGTCTCAGTATAGTTTTCTTCATGCTTCATGTCCTTGGGCTTTGTTAAGCTTATTTAATCTGTTGATTTATTGTTTTTGTCAGATTTGGAACATTTTTGTCCATTATTTCATTAAATATTATTTCTCAGTATTTGAAATAGAAAATAGAAATTGCCTTAAAATACTGATGGAAATAAACAAATTTAAAAAGTAACATACTGAAAAATGAAAGTAATAATTAAACATAGAATCTTGGAAGAATAGTCACAAAAATTATGAGAACTAAAATATTGGATACAATACCAATCTCGAAAGAGCATTAAAATGATCTTAATAAAATTGGAAAATCATTAAAGGCATTAGGCCATAACCTCTAAAAAGTAGAAAGGGGACAAGAATTCTCTGTGTATTATGAGAGACAATGTACTCAGTAAAGCCATTGCATGCTGGGTTTCACTGGCTGCTCCACATGCCAATGTGACCAAGTTCTCAATAAAGAGATGAAACAGAAATGTATGATGGGAAACCGAGAAAAGTCATTAAAGAGAGAAAACTCTGCTGGCATTTAACCCTTTATACCTTTCTCATCCTCTTTTTGGGCCTGGATGAGATAATGAATGCTGAAGGATCAAAAGCTACTTCGTACTATGATGTAACCTTGAGATTGTAAGACAAATGCTAGCAGAGCAGCACAAGGAGATAGAAAGTGTTTGGGTTCTTGATTTTGAGAAGATATTCTACCTGGCCATGTGGAGAAAATGTAAAGGTGTTTAGTCACTGTTATTTGAGTTTGCTCCTGTATGTAGCAATCCCTAAACCCGACCGAGTCATTGTCCTGTTCTCTTCCCATCTGTTACTAAAGAGGAAGCATCCTCCTCTGAACTTCTGTCTAAATTTCAATCTCCTTCTCTGTATTTTAGCCACTTTTTCTCAACTAGATCTTTCTTTTTTTAAATGTAAGTATGACCAAGTCTTTTCATTTTAAAAGATACAGAGAGAGGGAGAGAGATTCTTCTGTGACATATGGATCACTCAAAACCAAAAAGACAAAACCTTTAGTAGGAAAAAGGGTAAGGATGAGTAAAGGGTAACTTACAAGGATTGGTCAAATAACTTATAGAAATTGGTCAGATACATTACTAATACAAGGAATGGCTATTATAACAATAAAATATCATTTGATTTTACAAAAAATTTGGTAAAAATAAAGAAAAGAACAGTAACATCTCATATGTCCTGAGGGCAGAAGAATTGGCAGCCTCAGGGAATGTGGGCAAATAAATTCAGTCATTTGGTAATATATTAAAAATAAATTAAAAGATAAATAAATATATCTATTTACTTTCCTAGACAACAAATCTCTTATGGGTTAAGGAAAAGATTAAATATACAATCTTAAATAAATACTAATTAATCTTAAATATGTAAATACTGGAATACACATTTATATATTTAGAATAAGCTTAATTCTAATAACAACGTGAAAATAACATTGATGTTCAACAATAAGACATTGGGCTTGTGGAAAGCTTAAGTCATTAATGCCCATTTTGAAAAATGCATTTATAGACCCCAAAAGTTCACAAATATTTTAAGTATAGAAATGTGGCTATAGAAAATGGTACATATTAATACAAATATATCCCTATATGTATCTTCACATGAAGTGGCAAAACACCTGAAAAGTTTTTACGGAAGATTTCAATATGATGGGACTAATGTTCTGGATAATTCTGTTTTTATTTTTAACTTTTTTATCCTCTGCATTACGCATTTAAAAAAAATGTTACATTGAAAGACAGGGAAATTCTCAGTGTCGGTACACCATGCTGAATAATCAAAACAGCAGGCTTCTGTGATTTCCAAAATTCAAATCAATTCTCAAAGACCAATTATCATGAGAAAGAACTCCATTTCAACCACTTGTGCTGCTTCTCCAGTAGCTACTGGGTCTAACAAGTGATGCCAAATAGATATCGGATACTTTTAGCATAATCACTCTGATCAAGTCAGCAATACCTAAGAGTTTCTGTATATGCATATTCATGCCTGTATTGCCTTTGAAGTCCCCACATTCCTCTGTGATATCATTATGCATTCCCTCCCCAATTCCTATGAAACACTTTCTTAAGGACAAACCAGCCGTACCACATGCTGACCTTTCCCTATTCTCTCTTTACTTAAATTACACAAAAATTTTTACTACTTTCCACGTTCTGTGGTCAAAAGAATACAAATATTTTGAAGACTCTGCTTCATCTTATTAAACTGAGTCATATCAGAATAGTCCTTAAAATCCTCAACATGATTCTGAACACCCTATCATTTCACTCTTCTTTGCAAGGCTTCCTTCCAAATACAATTGTAGTTTATATAAATCGAAGTAATTTTCACTAAATAACATTAATGTTAGTTTACTTAATCCAACATATTTCCTTCCTTACTTAAAAAAAATATCAAAACAAGACAAGTAGCTGCAGACTGTCCAGTAATTTCCCAAGATATGCTTATTTACACTTACTGCCATATTTAGAAAAATGGATGTTAAGTGACAGGTGACCATGAACAAAAGGTGCAGTGATGGCTGTGAATGTGCCATGGTTACTAAAGAAGAACTTTTGAAAAACAATGGAATGATCCAGTTTTACATCTGTCATAAGATTTTTAAATAGAGAAATCAGTTGTGTTAGTTCTAATACCAGTTCGATAATTTTATCCACTATATGGAATCAAAGAGAGGTTTGAAAGTTCATTATGTTGAAGGTGAAGCATTACAATATCATTGTGCATGATATAATAAATTCAGTTTAAATGTTTAATATTAAATACAAAGTTAAAAGACTGCAAATTCAACAGAGTCCAACATCATGGTAAAAATATACTATTAGTGAATTATGAAACTTATGCAGTGAAAATTACTTGGGGTTAATTATGATGCCCACATAATTCATATCTACATCCAAAATTCTACTAATCAAAATAGAGGCTATGGCTGTCAAAATATTCAAATACTTTGAATATATACAGAGAGTGAGATAAAATTTTGTCATAGAGTGAGATAAAATTTTGTCATAACTAATATTATTAAAATATTAATTAAAATACAATATAATTAAAATAAAAACAGTACTTTTACCCAGCAGTCAGTGTTTTCTCTCTTGCTGTGTGTCGTCGGTTTGGTTTTAGAAATATCTGAGCCTTTGGAAAACTACTTTGTAAATATAACTGTTTGTCTTACAATGAGATCAAAAGTTTTTCTTAATACGTTCTTTAAGTTTTGCTAACATTTTATTCAAAACTGATGAGAATCTCTAATCAAATTATTCTATGAATGAAATGACAAAATTTCAACTTTTGAAGTCTTTTTTAATTGTAATTTACTGAAAATAAAATTTTCAAGCAAGAAAAAATTTAAACTCATCCTTACAGAAGAGGGAGGAATTAAACAAGTTAAATTACTAGATGTCAACAATGTGAAAAACTCAATTTGGGAAGTTTATTATTGTATTTTGAAATTTTTCATCTAGTGGCAAGAGTTTGTAGACTGAGCTCATATTTACAACTCAATAAGTTTGCATTTTGAATCATAATGGAATACAATTGAGAAGGCTTATGATTTCATAGTGACTAAATTTGGCAACCCACTTCTTTTTAAAAGAGCTTTGTCGAGGTATAATTGATACACACAAAAAACCTGCATTTTGGCAATGTATACAATTTGATAGGTTGGGACACGTGTATACAAGATGAATTAGTTCCAGAGATCTGCTGTATAGTATAGTGCCTGTAGTCAACAGTACCATATTATGCACTTAAGAATTTTATTAAGAGGGTAGGTCTTGTGTTAAGTGTTTTTACCACAAAAAAGAAATATTTTTAAAGCATAAATACAGGCAACTTTATTAGATGAGTTTGCATAGTAAAAATATTTGTTGAAGAAGGATAATTTGAATGGGGGCCAAAAAACAATAAAAGAAAGAAGAAAAGTTTTGTATAGAAAACTAGAATTTAAAAGCATCCAGTAATTATCAGAATTTGCCCCGAGTTTATGACGTATCTCAGCATTTATAGAAAAATTATTGTCTCAGTTAAAAATAGTTAGGCCTTCAGAAAACGATTAGCTGAATATGTCAGCATTTGCAACTTTTTTTAGAATTAGTAAACCTTAAAACAAAAAAATATTTCAAGCAACTTTTTTTAGAATTAAACCTTAAAACAAAAATAATTTCAAGCAATAACTTAAAATAAGATCATACACTAAAGAATTATTCTTCAAAAAATACCAGCAGCATAGATTTAGAAACATCTGAGACTTAATAACCAAAGTACATGAATATACAGAAAACATTATTTTTAACTTTGGCTTTACCATATACCTATATTATTTGGGTTTTTTTTTAAATTACTTTTTAAAATAGTGTCTGAATATTATTATTTTTATAAACCCACTAATATAATAAGTAATTTGGTTAGTCAATAATAAATATCTCAAAATCTATATTCTTACAATTATTTGGCACCTTATTTTACTCTCAAAATTTTCCTAGTTTAGTGATAAACTATCTATTCAGATTTAGAAGAGAGAGGATAACATTCTTCTTCATTAATTTAGACATTTAGATGACTGTGCAAACCTCTGGAGCTGTCGGTAGAGAGCATACATTATTCCAGGGCAACCCTGAGGATTGTCTGATAACCAAGTGTATTAGTTATCTCCAGGAAAGGTAGGTTGTTTTAAGTGGAAATAATTTCCTCCGACGGCTCGGAGTATTTTTGTCTCTATACTTCCCCCGAGATGCTTAATTTCTGTACCCATAGTTTAAGTTGTCTATTCATCTGCATGTGGGATTTTCCATGAAATTTATATCAGACAGCATTTTACCAGGCAACCTCTTTGGTGCTTTTTAATGCATTATTTGTTTTAATTTAATCGTGTCCACAACATGCATTTTAAAGTCTAGGACTCTGAGTTTCAGAGAGAATTTATATGTCCAAGAGACACAATAAGTAGTTAAGTTGTAAAAATTTGAGGTCATGCTCCAAAATATAATGGATTTGCAATTCTTTACCGACTAAAAAATAAATCTAGGGTATGAAATAGATGCGCTAATAAGAAAACTAATTTTAAGAAAAAGTATTTCATACTCTCTTCACCACATGATGAATACATCCTAAAAACAACAGCAGACAGTGATGAAAAGAAACAGGTAAGATACAGACAGACTACCCAAATAAGGACTCTGTAAAAATGGAATTAAACCCATTTAGAGTAAGCAAATAAATTTCAAACAGAAAAAAAAAAAAAAAAAACCTGATAAGGTGATACAGAGGAGAAGCTGGGAAAGCACTTTTATAACTGAAAGCAAAAAGTCAAAGAAATAAAATGATAAGATGACAAAAATATTATGTTATTTTCCCCAATGAAGAAACTATAAGGGAAAGAACAAAGGTAATAATCAAAGCCATCACCAAATAAAGGTTTTGTTGCCTAATTAATGAAAAGTAGAACAATTGAGGGTGCTCATCTACCTACTGTTTTGATATGATTAATCAAAAATAGTTACACACACACAAATCTGAAGGTACAAAGCAATAAAGATAGTTTAGTTAGAAAGGAATCATAACATTTGTTTCTTGTGTTACTAAAATATGTGTACTAATTAATCATGTTAAATGTAAAAAGTTAAATACCTGGAAGCAGAAAATGTAAAGAAAGCATCAATGTTTTTGAGGACAGGATCTGTGAATTATCATCCTTGATTGAAGTATTTAATCTATCTGACAATGATTTTTATATGTGATGATAGGTAAGAAACCAATATTTTCTTTTATATAGAAAGCTATTTTTTTCCAGCTCTCTCTATGCACGTGTCTGTCTTTTCACTACTTTTGTCAAAATTTTATCCAAGCATAGGTCTAACCTGGGACTCTCTTCTTTCCATTGTCATTTTGTTTATCCCTTCGCATATAGTAAACTTCTTAATTTACTATTTCAAAATATGTCCTTACATCATGTAGGGCTAATCTATCCTCCCTGCTCTTCTTCAGATATTTGGTGATTATTTTTTGACACTTTAAGAATTTCAGTTTTATTTGGAAGGCACAATTCACAGCAAAATGGTTAAATTGTCCAGTCTTCTTCAAGTAGAGTGGATCCATGTGACTAAGTTCTTGATAAAAAGATCAAGCAGAAGTGTATTGTGGAAGCTTCGAGCACGTTGCTGCTGATGAAAATCTCATGTAAGCCTAGCATTCTCATTTTGTCATGGTGTAACATATGGAAATGTTTAGGACTAATAAGTTCACGTAGTGTAAACATCACTTTCTGTGAATGCCTTCCCCTCTTTTCACACACTCTTCCTCTCCCAGACTAGCCCAATCCCCATCTTTTATGTGTCCATAATGTCCAACCACTTTTCCTTCAAAGCCTTTTCAAATTGTATTAACCAGTCATTTGAGTTTTCTTTAATGTCCGTCTTCCACGAAATCATATGAATGACTTAAGGTCAGCCCTATGTGGGTCTGGTTCATTGTTATATTTCCAGCAGTAGCATAGTGCTTGATACACAACAGATAAAATATATCAAAAATATGAGCCAAGCATAATTTCTTCAATACTAAATTTATTCATTTAGTAAAAATTTATTAAGAGTCTTTTATGCCAGATGCCATCTAGACACTTGGGATATATCAATGATCACAACAAGCAAAAATACCTGCCTCATGGAGGTTATATTCTAGTTGTGTGGAACAAAAAATAAACAATGAATGTAACCAGTTTCAGTCATATTTTATGTTAGAAGGTGACAAGTACTTTGGGAAAATAAAATCTGAGCTGGGAAATGGCAATTGAGAGTGATGTGTGGGGATGAGAGTTAGAACTATAAGTAGGGGGACTTTAACTGTAACTCCAAATAGAATGTGACATTGATCAAAGTCTTGAAAGAGAAGAAGGAGTTAGCCATGGAGATTCTTGGGGAGAGCATTTCAGGTACACAGAATAGCCAGTTGACAAGTCCCAAAGTTGGGAACAAACCCTGAGTGTTTGAGGAAAAGCAAGCAGACCAGTGTTGCTAGATCTGAATAAGTCAGTGGGAGATAAGTGGGAAACGATTAGAAGGCGAGTATACTTAGTGCATAATTGTTGGCAAAGTTCAAGAAATTTTTGCTTTGAAGTTTATACATTTGGGTGAATTTCCCAGAGAACAAGAGTAGACTGAGGTTAGGATTTTTCAACTGAATTTAGCAATTCTGGAGAATACTTGAACTGAAGAAATATAGAAGACTGAGATGACTTATTCCACCAAGCACAGACATCTTATTGATCCTGTAAATTTAGGTTAGAAGAAATTTATAACATAATTACTTTCATTTTGTTCTGCATATTTCAAAATCTACTGATAACAGATATGTGATGTTTGGTTTTTGTCAGAAAATATGGTAATGCTTTGTAAAATAAAAATAGTATTTAAAAATTACATTTAATTTATTAAGTAATCTAAGTTATATAATGTTCAATCATCATCAACAATAAAATGAAAATAAAATCTTTAAATTAGTAATAAAGCCAAATAGAAAGTTACATAGTCCACAGACCACAGGGAAATAAAGTTAAAAGGTCAACACGGTACAGCTGAAACGGAGATGAATTTTAATAAACTCTATAATATGGAACTCCTAAATAGTGCAGAGAAAATATGTTAGGAGAATTTCATATTTCTCTTCACCATAATATTATTTTTTTTTGGTCAGGCAGATGTGAAATATAGCTAGACACAGAAAACAAAACTGTCATCAACACTTTCTTAAAAGACAAAGAAATTTATACATTATGGGAATGATTTGATAAATGACATGTTCTTCAATATTTTATTTAGTGAGTAGCTTTAGAAGGTGTAATTAAGAATAAGATGAAATATAAATGTTTAACTTGATTTATCTACTGAATATTGCATGCCAATGTATATTATGATACTAGTTGGTAAATATTTTTCGAGCTATAATTGACATGTAACATTATCAGTTATAATGTTTTAAACCAAATAACCATATTATAAAAGTATAATATAACCATAATATTATAACATTGATAAAGATGTTGCATTTTTTGTTTCAGATTTTTATTATTTTAAATAAGACAGGAATCAAGTAGATGTATAGAATTTCTTGTCATAAACTTCAAGAGACCTGCAAAAATTCACTCTGGTTCAGATTTTTAAGGAAGTAGAATTTTTTTGACTCTGGTCGTATACTCAGATGAGAAAATGTATTTAAAGATAACATTAGAAAATGATCTGATCATTATTTCTTTAAGTAAATTGTCATTTTTCATCTGTTAGACTTTTCACAGATAAGTACTTAATAATATTCCAGGTTTTGGATTTTCTCTGTCACTGCTATGACTATAGTTCATGTAGAATTACATATCTAATGAAAGCAAAAATACTTGCAAAAGACACATAGTGTTAACACCAATTTATTTCATAATCATTAATTATCCTTTACACAACACAAATCTTTTGACTCTCAAATATGAGTAACTCCATATAGTGATACAATTTTCCATATGAGAGAAGAGTTGCTTATACAGGTTATTTATATAACAATTACCAAGACAGAAAATAGTGTAAAATCCTATGACATAAGGATATACATTAATCTGAAAAAAGTGTTCACATTTGCAGTAAATTTGGTAATCATAATCTGTGATTTAATGTTTTCTTTACTTTTCGTAGATAGAAGAGGCCTATATTAATCATACAATTCTTGTGGGTATACATGCTGAATTAACTTACAAAAAGACACCAGTTTCTCAGTTCTTGAATAAACTTATTTCCCAATATAACAAACGATTTCCATTTCCTTGCTGTTCTTAGAGTGGCTCCATAATACAAGGATACATTCTCAGAAATGCATGGCTGGGAGATTTTGTCCTTGTGGAAACATCATAGAGTATACTTACGCAAAGCTAGATAGTATAGCCTACTGCAGACCTAGGCTATACAGCGCTAGTCTTGTGAGACCACTGTTGTACATGCAATCTGCTGTTGATTGAAATGTCCTTATGCAACATTTAACTGAAAGGAGGTGACAAAACAGACAAAAAACCAGAAAAGCAAGATGGTACAAATGGCTCACAGATGTTGTTGGTGAGGAGGAATTTCGTTAGGTATGATTTGATTGAGAGAGTCTCAGACATTTGTTCTCTTTTGTAACATGATGGTAAACTTAACTATCCCAAGATATTTTCTATTACTAAATCTTTGTTCTTGTCTCTGTAAAGATTGTGTGTGTGTGTGTGTGTACGTGTGAGCATATGTATGTTTTTGTTTCCTTTAGTATTTTTTTAAATTGGACTCCTAAATTCATTTGTTCAGTTAGATTTTCTAAATTCATCATTCTTCTCAATTTCTCAATTCCATCTGGACATCAAAGGCTCTATCACTCATTGGCTTCAACAGTCCCACATTTTTTACCAGAAAATCTCTCAGAGTCACATCCATCTGAGAAGCGACATTATGGGGGCCCTCCTCTGAGGGTCAATGTGGAGGCATTTGAGTTGGCAGCCAAGGATTTGCACAAAATCTCTGGGGACAATCTTTTTTCCAGTGTCTCCATCAATTGCAAATGAGACATTGATTTCTGGGCCAGTGTTTAGATGATAGAGCATTAGGAGGGTGCAAAGGAGGAGGACCAGGTATTATGTTAGGCCTCTGGCCTTGGAGCTGTTGCAGTTGGAAGGCCACTAACTTGGCAGACTTATTTGTGGTCTTGTAGCCTCTTCAGAGTGGAAAGGCAGTTCAGATAGAGGATTAGTAGAACAGGAGTACGCCGGTAAGGGAGGTTAGAGGGGAGCAGTAGAAGTCTATCAGTCATATAGTCTTTTGTTTTAGGTACCTCTTGTGTCCTTCCTTTTTCATTAGCTTTTTGCAATGAATCTTTCAGTGAAACTACCTCAGAATTTTCAAGCCTTTTGGAGGCTTCTGCATACCAATTGAAAAAGTTATCCCATTCTCTTTGTTAACTTGGGAACCCTTGTTTTCAAGTGCACTCCTTAAATAAATGATCTTGTCTAATTGGAACATTCTCCATTATGGCTATTGTAATTCTAGGTTGTCTTAGTAAGATTTTGCCATTTTTTGTAAATTGCTACAGTTTCCAGGACCACAGTTCTTAGACATAAAATAAGCAGGTGTTCTGGAAGACGGAGCACTCAATTTTTTGAAACTTGAGGATCCCATCTCTTTAGCTGAGCCTTGAGTCTCTCTGAGCCAAATACCTAAGAGGAATGTGCTTCTGGGTTTGGGATTTTGTGGTGTTTTGCAGCGTATCTTATTGCACAGAAATTTTCTTGAGGTGGGCATGTGACCTAGTGTCAATCTAACTCATTTCTTGACCAACTTATCCTAGCACGGGAGTCTTCGAGTCAGTTGGTGAGTGCCCTAACAGCTTTTAAGTGCTCAATCCGTGCCCACCAATTTTACAGCTTTGGCTTCTGAGAGTCTCCTTGACTATAGGTCTATTATCCATTTCAGAAGATTTCTTTGTAGTGGTGGATGCCTTAATGGCATCCCTAAAGCCCCAAGCCCTTTATGCTGTAGACTTAGCTCGAGGCTTTGTGAGTTCCATAATGGGTGCCACCTATTGTGAACTCCCAATATAACTACCCTGGAACTTTTCCAGGGTCACAGAACTTTTCTGGGAACTATATATGTAATTTTTTTTAAAATAAAATTTGTCTGAGGTCGGCGGGTGGCACAGTAGTTAAGTTTGCACGTTCTGCTTCTGCAGTCCGGGGTTCACTGGTTGGGATCCTGGGTACAGACAAGGCACTGCTTGGCAAGCCATACTGTGGCAGGTGTCCCACATATAAAGTAGAGGAAGATGGGCACGGATGTTAGCTCAGGACTAGTCTTCCTCAGCAAAAAGAGGAGGATTGGCAGCAGATGTTAGCTCAGGGCTAATCTTCCTAAAAAAAAATTTTTTTTGTCAGGATCAGAGAGCTGCATGCAAGGGAGTGGAGCTCAAATCCAAGAGGGACTTGCCCACAGCTCTCGGTAACAGACAAGAGGAGCAGCGAACTGAGAGGGTTCAGCGGGCTACCCGCCTGCGATCTCATCCCGTAGGCCCTTAGTAGTTAGTTCAGATCCCATTCTTTATCACCAAACGATGTTAAAAAATGATTAAAGAAGATAATTTAGGTGATATAAACAAACATTTTTAACACTTCATGAGGTGGACAGTCTCCTTTTGGAGAACTACAAAAAGGGACAGAAGGCAAGAAGATTTTATAAGATAAAGAATAAAGAACAAGGAAGAGAAAAATAGAAAATATCTTATTGGCTGGGGCCACATAGTCAACCTTGTTCAGGATGAGAGGGAACAAGGAAGTAAGTGGAGAGCCCAGAGCTGGCTTGGTGTTTGGTGTCTGGCTGACTGGGCACACTGCGTTTCTGTTATACTGCATTGCTGTTATACTGCGTTTCTGTTAAACAGAGCACTTACAGGGACTCAAGAGTTCTAAGTTGCAGTTTGCTGACTGGGCACCAGGGCAAGAGTGGCTTCATCCTGCTAAGTAAGTTGTTAGAACAGTATGAATAATTTGTGTAAGTTAGAATAGGTTATTTTAAATCTTCAGAGGAAACACAGGGAGGAGATAATATTTGTTGGACACTAACATTTTATGCAGTAACTTTATTAGGTATTTTACATATATTAACTCATTTAATCCTAAAATTAACTTAGGTGCTATCAGAACTCGTGGTATTTGTGAACCAAATATTCAATAGAAAAATCTCTGAAAATAGCAAGCCTAATTTATCAAATAAGTAGAAAAGGAGACGAAGTAGTTATCAACTAATATTTCTCTATTATGTAACTCCTTGGACAAATTTTTGGAAACTTTATTAGGCTCAGACTTTTTGGGTTATAATTCCTCCAATATGGGATTTTAATATGTAGTAGACTTTCAAGGTTTCCAAAACCAATATTGGACAAACTCCCAAAACTACCTGTTTTTCTGATTATCCTGTAAGCTACTTCTTACTCATTTTTTTTAAAGGATTAAAAGGAAATAGCAGGCAATATGTGAAATTTTCTTCATGGATTCTGTTTAGAATTAGGACAATTTTATGATTTTTTGGACAAATGTTGAGTGAGTGCTTACTGTATACCAGGCACTGTTCTAGGTGATAAGCTCAGAGAGGTGAACAAGAGTACCCATGGCACTAACATTAGAGCGACTATTTCTGGTGTGTTAATGTAAGCAGAAACCCAGTGTAAGCAAAGAGTGGAGCATTACTCATTCTCCATTTCCACAAGGTTTATTACTACCTCACAGGCAGAAAATTTGGGCAGGAAGAATTATAGCTATAATCAATCTGCTTTCATGGTTTATAGATTATAGCTACATTTACCTTTTCCTTTGTCTTGAAGAATTCTTGCTTTGGCACAAACTGCAGCAGGATTATTCGACTGCAGACCTCAATTAGATGTTCATTGGCTTAATATAGGAAAACGTCCCTTAAATGTGCAAGTGGAGTATGAGTGCATTGCGCTAACTTTGAATCAGCCTGCCTAAGCCAGACCAGGGCCTCCACACCTTTGTTAAAGACCCCTGCTTTGAGGTCTCCTATATTGAGACTCCTGATATGAAAGAGTACCATTTTTCATTATTATTTTATTTTGTTTATTTCTGACTATGATTACATGGCAATACTTACAGGGGATAGAGCATGACTTCAAGGAAGATATTTAATGCCTTTGTGTAAGGAGTAATTTTTTTCCAAATTTCTGTCTCCTGGGGGATTAATTTTCATCTACTACTTCAAACCAAAATTGAATCTTTCTAAGAGGGACAATCACCTCATCTCAGAAGAATTTTGTACTTCTAGAAAGAATATAGCTTTTAAGAACACACATACACCTAGAAAAAACAGAAAATAATTAAAAGTACATTGGTGCATATATTATGTGTCTTGGCTTGCTACATGCAAGTAATATTTTATAATAAAGGGCCTGACAAAGTAGCTGAATAGAGGGGAGTGGAAAGGAATCCAACCTAAACATAAAGTTTCAGGAACCACAGGGTCAAGTTCTTCAGTGAAGAGGAACTGGAGACTGCTACATTGCTTTGCAGTTCATTTTACGTAAGTATGCATAGTAAACCCAACACAGTTAAGAGTCTGGTCTGAAAAACAGGAATTTCTAACAGAATTTTAACTTGTTCTCTCCTTGGGCTCATTTCAGTTCTGTTGATCTCTACATCCCACAGTCAACCTAATGTACCAATTTATTTGTTGGTGACTATCAGTCATATAGCAACAGATGCACCACTTTTGTCCCATTTTCCTCAGCTTTTGGATTCATCCTGCTTTCATTTATCACTGTTTATCACTGTAAGTTCCAATTTACATGGAGTCACTTATTCTCATTTCTGGTCCTTCTGCTTTTCACCTGACCCATACTTGGGTAATTTATGGAAGACGGGGAAAAAAGAAAGAGAATAAAGAGAAAGGAGAGAGCCAAAATCCTCTCACTGATAGTATTTCTAGTTGAAATTTGAAAGTGGGTATAAAGTGAAGTTGAAGTGTCTCCGAAAGAATGTGGCTAATCTTACTGTTGGAAATTTCCACAGAATTAATTATTAATTACCCTAATTGAAAAATAGGAAATGGTATAGAAACTCTTCCAATATTTCACCTGTTTAAAATCAATCTTTTTTGTACTCCTGTATTCTTTGGAATTAAAGAATGCAAACTAAATTTGTAACATATTGAATTTATGAACAAATTACTCTTTTACTAATTTACAATTAAAATAGAGCCATAAAGTTGATAAATCTTTTTTTAAACTTTATTGACACACAAAAGGCTGTACGTATTTAATGTATATAACTTCATAAGTTAGGAGATAAGTGTGTGCTCAGGAAACCATCACCAGAATTGATAGCATAAACATATCCACCACCTTTAGGAATTGTCTCCCACCCTCTTTTCTTTTTTCATTTTTCTGTGATAAGAACACTTAATATAAGATCTACCCTCTTAGCAAATTATTAGTATAAAATTCAGTATTGTTAATTATAGGCACTACGCTGTACAGTCAATCTCTAGGACTTATTTACCTTACATAACTGACACTCTGTACCCTTTGACTGACAACTTCCCATTTCCCCCTCCCCCCAGCCCTAGGTAATCACCATTCTACCTTGAGTTTGACTATTTTAGATTCCTCATATAAGTGAGATCATGTAGCATTTTTTCTTCTGTGTCTGGCTATTTCACTTATAATATTTATAGGTTCATCCATATCGTCACAAATAGCAGGACTTCCTTCTTTTTTAAGGCTTCATAATATTCCATTGTATGTAATTACCATGTTTTCTTTATCCATTCTTCCATTGATGAACATTTAGATTGTTTCTGTGTCTTGGCTATTGTGAGTAATGCAGCAATGAATATGAGAGTACAGATATGTCTTTGAGATAGTGATTTCATTTCCTTCAGATATACACCAAGAAGAGAGATTCCTGGATCATCTGCTAGTTCTATTTTTAATTTCTTGAGGAATCTTGATACTGTTTTCCATAGTGGCCATACCGATTTACATTTCCACCAACAATACACAAGAGATCCTTTTTCTCCACATCCTCACCAACTCTTGGTATCATTTGGTTTTTTGATACTAGTCACCCTAAGAGGTGTGAGGTGATATCTCATTGAGGTTTTGATTTGCATTTCCCTTAATGATTAGTGATGTTTAGCAACTTTTCATATATTTTTGGTCATTTGTATGTCTTTTTTTGAGAAATATCTATTCAAATCCTTTACCTTTTTTAAAATTTGGTTATTTGTTTTTTACCATTGGTTCCAGGAGTTTCCTATATATTTTGGACAAATCTTTCATGTTGGCCTGGTGAGGATATTGTTTTAAAAACATGATGAAATAATATATATATATATATATATATATATACACACATACATATATAAAGTGCATATGATGAACATGGAACAAATGTGAAATGCAAGACAGTAATATTATTTATATTTTTAATTCATTAAGACTCTGATTTATTTAAAAGGCAACAAATTTCATATGTACTCTCTGTTAATATTGGCTTCTTAGTATATCCTTTCATCTGGACAGTGATACCTAGACTCTTGTATGTACCTATGAATATATACCCTTTCTGATTGACAATTATTCTTTAAATATCTCAATATCATCTCTTAAGTAATAAAAAGACATTTGCTCTTTTTATTTCTGAATTCAAAAGTATTTCCCTTTACTACTTACATATTTATTATATTATAATTATATATATTAATATATATCATAGTATATAATAGCATATATTTCTTTAATAGCTATCTAACTTTTTTTGTCCATTGCTGCCACCTCTGTCTGTAATTCTGACAAATTTTCAGGCCACATTTCCTTCCCTCATTCCCTACATATCCTCCTCTTTCACTCCTAACTCTTACTTTCATTCTTTTAGCCTTTCCTCATCCTCTACCCTAAGCCTAACTTCAATGCTACTCAAATATCTTCTTATGCTGTTTTACTCTTAGACCCTCCCTCAAACTCTCATCCTACTACTCATTAAATCAAAGTGTTCTTCTAAATCTCCCGTGCTTACTCTATCAACTCACTGTATCAACTATCCCAGGCATTCACAACATTCCCAGTGTGCTCTAGAATGAGGCACCTAAATGTCCCATGGTTAGCTCTGACAGAGAATGTAGAACAGAATTTCAAGTCCCCACTTCCCAGAAAGCAATATATGTCTACTTACTATCTCTAGTTAGATTTCAAAATGTGTATACTTGGGGAAGAAATGTTATAGTTATCACTAATACTGTATTCTGAGTATGTCCTAGGACAAATAGGGTATTTTCAATGAAACTTTCTGCATGGCTCACTGGGCGCTGCCTTCATATAGTTGTTAAGTGCTCTGCCTCAGTATCAGACATTTCAAATTCCACCCGTCTGATCTTAAAACGCCTCAGTTTCTATATCTCTAAAATAATAGTATTACCTAACTCATAGAGTTGTTGTAAACAAAAATTGAAATAATCCCTGTAAAGTAGCTTGCATAGTATCTTTTCTCTTAATAAATCATAAATTTTTACTATAATTTATCAAGTACAGGTAGTTTTTCTGTTGGAAAATGGATTTTTAATTTTAAAAGGTAGTTAAAATGAACTGTTTTAATATCATTAATTTATGGATAGAGGACTACTTCCTAGTTACTATGTTTACTTTCTTTAAAATAAGAAATGAACTGGTCTTATGTTCTAGCCTGTTTTTCAGGTAAAAACACAGAAGCATGAATTAATAACACTTGGTATTAGTGTCTTTTCTTGTTGCTTTATTTTGCTCAAGAAAGAGAATCTATTCACTTATTTCCGCCTTAGAAAACTATTGAGTCCACACTTTACAGTGTCCAAACCTACTCATGTTGATTGTGAAAGTTCTTTCAGTAGTATTATAAATACTCTGGGTATTATTTTTTTTATTAATACACATCCTGAAAAGAAGCATAGATTACTCTAAGGTTTACAACTCTTCAAAAATATGTTTTATTGTTAAACATATACCACATGCTGAGCTACGATAAAACCCAGCATTATTCTGTACAATTTAACAACTGGAGGAAAGCCTGCTTGCTAAAACTGGAATGAATTTAGAGAATGTCATAGGAATTAACAAATTGTATTACATTTCAGGTAAAAAAGTGGTTAATCATAGAGAGCAGTATGTTGTACTAATTTAATTATCTACTGAATCTTTATGTTTCATTTTAGAATCTTCTGCACAATTGGGACAAGAGAGGTAAAAATTGGTACATAAAGTGTTTTGTTTTTTTAAAAAAAAAGCATTTAAAATTCTCAAAGGGCAGTTTTTTGTTTTTGTTATTTTTTGTTTTCTGAGGAGGATTTGTCCTGAGCTAACATATGTTGCCAATCTTCCTCTTTTTGTTGAGGAAGATTCGTCCTGAGCTAACATCTGTGCCAATCTTCCTCTATTTTGTATGTGGGTCACTGCCACAGCATGGCTGCCAATGAGTGGTGTAGGTGCAGGCCGGGAACTGGGCCTGGGAAACCAAAGAGGAGGGCACCAAACTTAACAACTAGACTGTGGGGCTGCCCCATCGAAGGACAGTTTTTGTGACTCATCATACAACCTAAAAAGGGGAATCATTACATTTTTAAATGACCTAGTTCTCTCCATATGCATATTTTTTCAAAATATATTTGCCAAAAAGATTTACAATGGGAAATCTTCCAAGCTCTATGTCTGTGAAAATTTGGTTATAAAAGATAGCTTCCACAAAGGCAGAAATTTAAAGATAGGCTTGTTTTTTAAGTAAAATGTGATAGGCATTTAAAATTTCTGGCTTTCTGATCCATTGTGATGTTTACCATCTAAAAGATAACCTAAGATTTTATTCCAGTTTCTCAGAAAAACAGCTTACTTATTACATGCTATTGGTTTTAAGTGAAGCTGAGTGAGTCCCAGAGGAAAATCAGCCATCTTCTTTCCCATTAACTTCTCCATGTACTTCCTCTCTTATAGTTGTACAATAAAAAATGACAAGAACAGACAAGGACAACAGTAGAGTTGTTCATAACAAGGCAATATTTATCAGAGATAACAGTTTTCCAATCTTAAAATCAAAATTTCCCTTAAAATGATTAATTTATTCATATGAGACAAAATATTCTCATTTGACTTTATCAATGAAATAACGAGAAAAAAATACATAAATCAGAAACTTAGCTATCTCACTCCTAACCAGAGACATCCCTGATAGAAGGACAAGACTGACTATATAATCGGGGTCCCAATGCGAAATCAACGTTCAGCGCCACGTTTTTAGATATTGAGAAATTTAAGTAATTAATAACAGAGCCTTAAACCAAGCCCAGAGCCCTTCTAAGGATGGGGCCTGTAAGACTGCACAAGTACATGCCCGTGAAGCCTCCTGTCCTGGTAGGGATCTGAAGGGGCCTCAGAGGAATGCACTGTTTCTGATTTGAGGATCTTGGGCTGTGATAGTGAAGAGGTCTCAATTGGATCTCTTTAGACTTCCAATTTGTTATCTCAAATTACTGCTAAAATAAACTTCTGATGAGAAAAAACTGAGATTATTCTTACCGTAGCATGGGAGAGTACTAGCTCAAGAGTGTCTTCATAGAATCTTGAAGGAGGAAGAGATTTAAGTTGGAATATATATGTGTTTTGGAGTCTGGTTTAAGATGCTCTTTCAATCTGGGGTCTTTTGAGATAGGGTAGTGATTATGATGAGGGTTTTGAAGAGTCTGGGGGAATCAACAGTCATTTAATGCTATCAATTAAGAGATGACCATTTTGTTGTTCATTTAAATGAGTTTTTCGGAAAGTTCTAGGAATGAACAATGAAGTTACTGTAACTTTTCTCTTCCTAGACAAGAGTCTCCTTTAACAGTAAAATCATGTGGATGAGGACAGCAATACAGTGGAATAGTAGAGTTACGTTAATGTAGTTAGTAAGCTATATCTGTATAGATAGTTTTGCCTTCATGAATAAAATCTATTTTACTAAAAAAATTATTACTGAACAGTTGTAGACAATTTCTTTCAATATAGGTAACTAGTATAGTTCCTTGTCTCAAAATCAACATTGGAGAAAGTATAAAAATGAAAGGAAAATGTGGTTTCCAATAGTTAGCTGAAAGAGAGAGAGAGAAAGAGAAAATCCCTTGGGAGTCTGAAAACTATCTTGAACATTTGCCTTTCTCTTGTTTTGCCTGAGAATAATCTTTGTCTGTCACTTCATTGCTGTAAGATAGCAGTAGCCACCCTGACCCCTAGGTCATGTGACAGCAGCATCATAGCTCTGCTTGAGTGAGAGTTTGATTAACATGTATGCAGACTGACAAGCTATATATGAGGTTTTATTCTTCTACCTACTTTCTGTTCAAAATTTTTGGGTTGGTTGATTTTACTCTTTCAAGACTGCCTCTCCCCATTGTTGTTTCATGCTAAGGATTTAAGGGAGAAATTTTGACCAGCGGAGGAGTTTGTGCTATCATGACAGTGAATGAGAGTAATCAACAGTCTTTCTCTGGTGCCTGGGGCTCTTTCTAGAGTGATCAGAATCAACATAGAATTATGTACTGCTTTGGTCTATCTCCATCATAAATTATTACAAAGAATAATTGATATCTCCAGAGAAAATGAACTCATAACTGCCTCAATAGAAAGGTACCAAACACTATATGTATATATATATATAATACTATCAGTATGATATACACAAACACACACACATCCATAATTAGAGATATATAGAAACATGATAGCAATATGAACCTATGAACCAAAAGACATTCACATGGAAACCAAATAAACACATTACTCTATAAAACCTATAAGAGTTTAAACAAATACCCTAAGATGGGATAAATGACACCAAAGATTTACCTGAATGATGAAAGCATAATGGAAAGATAAAAATTAGACTGTAAAAAAGAAAATCTAACAGATTGGAAGGATAGAAATATAAGAGCCAATATTAGGATAATAAAAATCACATAAGGAGAAAGAAATTGAAGTCAAATTATAAGAAATATTGAAGACATAAGATTCAGAATTAAGAATATGGAGACCTCAGCTTGAAAGGGCCCATCAAATGCCAAACAGGAAATAAAATGAAAAACCAAGACCTGACTATGCTATAGTGAAATCTGAAAACGTCTGAAATAAAGGGAAAATCTCAAAGCCTCCATAAAGAGGGGGCAACAGGTTACCCCAGAGGAAAAGAATCAATTCAAAATAGATGCTCTTGAAAAAAATATTGTACTCAAGAAGATAATGGCATTAAATTTTAATTAATGGTGGAAAGTTATTTTGAAGCTAGGATTTTATATCCAGACAAATTTTTATCCAAATATGAATAATGGATATATTCTTAGGTGTATAAGTCCAGATTGCTCATAATAAAAATAATATTGTCTAAAGTATTATGGTAATAAGAAAAAGAAATGTATGATCTGTTACAAAAGATTTGGGAAGTAAAGAAAATACAACAACTGAATATTCATATTAAAATAAAAGATAGACAAAAGTAAAGGAAAAGAAAAAATGAGTATGTAGATAAAACTCATAACTAAATTCTAGGCAATATCAAAATAATGGGACGAGGGAGGTAAATTTAAAAAAAGCACTTGATTACATGTTTCTTATGAAGGAAGTAAATTGTAATTTAAAAAAAATTTAAATCAGCATGGGGAAATAAATACAGATATGTATTTATGGGTAGGGGCAACCACCATGAGAACAAAATACATAGGAATGGAAAAAAGAGAAAATACAGCAAATGAAAAATATAAAATATGGCATAACTAGTAATTATGATTACTAGTATGAAATTATAATAAATGTATAATAAATTTTAATATATGTATGTGGATTAAACCTATCAATTAAAAGACTCACATTGCATTTAAAAACAATACATAGTTTTATATTGTCTATAGGAGACCTCCTTAACACAAAAAAATATAGAGAGTTTGAAAGTAGATTGATGGCATAAAACACATCGTAGGCAAATATGTGAAACCTGCTCAACACAAGGTTGACATAAGGGAAGCCATATTGTAGAAAAGAGACTATGTTCTAACTTTGAGTGACCTCTGGCTAACTAACCCAGCTGGATTTGCACTCTCCAGAAGATCCACCTGGTCTGTAGATTTTATGACCCCTTCTAGGGCATACACCTCCCAGCTGTGATAAGACGATAACTTCGTTCTTTTGAGTTCCTTAGGAATGTGACGACCCCAAACAGAGAGTCTATGCTGATAGTCATCATCAATGACAACTGAAAGATCTAGTGTGGCGGCTCCCATCTGTCACACCAGAGGGTCAACATTCCTAACACCCTCCT
Organism: Equus quagga; assembly: GCF_021613505.1. Lineage (NCBI taxonomy): Eukaryota > Metazoa > Chordata > Mammalia > Perissodactyla > Equidae > Equus > Equus quagga. The sequence goes on from NC_060270.1 coordinate 54,889,878, forward strand.
CCCCTATAACCCACTGGCCTATATCACTACTTCAAAATTGTGTGCCCCACTTAACATGGTTCTTTTGGACATTAGTCGGCCATCTTCCTCCTTGGTGGCAAGCTGTAATAAAATGCCCTTTCTCTGCCACCATCTTGCCTCTTGATGATTGGCTTTTGTCTCCCTGCGAGCAGATTGTGCCCTTTGTGCGGTAACATATGGACCAAAAGAAGTGAAGTATCAATTTTAATCTTCTTTTTAATCTTTAAAAAAATAGAATTATAGTTCAAAAAAGAAAAATATACACACATAAAAGATACATAAAACTAGAAGCTACATTCATCAGTATTAAATATGCTTGTTACAAGACACTTTAAAATATATAAAATGATAAATGACAGAAATGCAGATGGAAATGATAACTTGATAATTTTAATCTATCAACCTCAGAAACTGATTGAGTAGATAAGACAGATAAAAATCCTAAGAAATACTATTCATTAGAATGATTTATTAGACATATTTAGATTTCAATACTAATAAACTGAATACACATTTTTTTAAAATACATATGAAATCATACAAAAACAGATCAAAAATAGACCAAAAATTAAGCCTCAGTGAACTTCAAAAGATTAATGTCATATATATTAGTTTCTAGGACAATAATGCAATAAAATGAAAATAACATCAAAAGTATACTTACAACACTTAAATGGATATTAAAAAGCAATATATGCACATTAAGAGAAACCATCTTTTAAGTAAAAATAATAAGAAATTTACAGTCTTAAACTTGGACAAAATTCTGAGAAGTTATCAGAAAATACAGTGTGACAGTATGATGAGGGTATGGAAACCAATCATAACTACAAATTATTCATATTAGAAGACGTTTATATTTATAATTGAAAACTTGGAAAATACAGATTTAAGAGTTTTTTCTCTTTTACACATTTCATTTTTTGTTTTCTTGTAGAAAACTGCAGTAAAAATCTGGAGTCAATCTCTTTGTGTGTTCTTGGAGGATAAGAGCTTCTAAAAATCAAAAGATTCCTCAGCACGCTATACTTGATCCCTGCATACTTCCTCAAGCTAGTCCCAGAATAGAATGCTTCTGATTGTCCCACTGTGCTGACAATAACGAATTCAGAAAATCAGAGGTTGAGCCAGGAACAAGTGTTCTAAGTGTAAATAGCTTAAGCTGAAACATATGCCATAGCACAGAGAGCAAAGTGCGAGAGTTGTCAGTATGATATGATTTTTGTAGTTATCAGTTGCAGGTAAGGCATGGATAGAAGCATTAGAGAACCCCTGCAGGAAAAGTTGAACAGCCAGGCATGCAGGAGTCTGAATCACAAGATGTCGGGTGGGGAGAGGGGTAGATGCAGGAATTCACAGGGGATAAAATCCACCCTCATTCTAATTGGTAGCTAGACTGCTTTTCTCTGTTCCTTCCCATGCTGTCAATATTTCATTTATTGTTGTTGTAGTGTTTCAAATTGTATTTTCTCTACTGTTACTGCTGATTTGATTGAAAATGTCTCTCTTCTTTCCTTAATTGAGTTCTTTTCTTGTTGAACTTAATTGAGCTCTTTTCTTGTTGAACTTCTGTTTACTTAAACAGAAGGAATTTTGAAATGTGAAATGAAATGCCAAACTTCTTTGCTGCTTTGCTATTTGCACCTGAAGTCCCATGGCTTTCTCCAAGGAATTCTTTTCTAAAGAGATTTTGTTTGTTTTTTTCATTCTTCAGTCTTACTGAGGATGCTGGAAACTCTACAGGTGTGGAGTACAGTTTTAACAGTTCAAAAAATAGCCATCTAGGAGCCAAACCTTAGTTTTGTATATCTTCCAATGTAACAGAAAGGAAAATGAAGGAAAGGGACTATACCAATCTAGATGTAAAATAAACAGTGGATCTCATTTTGCCGGTGTGAAAATTGATAGAAAATTTGCTGTAACATACATAAAACTTTGTTTTAACAAATGTAGTAGCATATTCCAGAATTAATATGATGTCATGGCAGAATATAGAAGATTATACTTTTGAAGTCATACCTATGGTGCAGAATATCTTTACTCAAAGAGATGATGTATGAATGACCAGAAATCCAGAGGACAGAGAAACAGCTATAAATTTTAGCAGAAATATGGTCCCTATTGTTGGCAACAAAGACATCCAGCTGAGGTCTGGATTAATTTATTTATTGGTTGCATGCTTTACACTATATTAAGTGATTGACAATTTGAGAAGTTATTTCTCTGACAGACCCAACTGGCACACAAGAGATGATTGCAGGAGGTGATTCAGAACTATCACAAAGCACTAACTTGTACAGAAATTAGATGGCTTTTCTAGTTGTACGAACTAGACTCAACATTTTTTTTACATAAAGAATTTTATAGAGTAATGATGCATTCAAATATTAACAACACTGATTCCACAGTGACTTTAAATATATGAATATAAGTCAATGAGACAGACGCATTTATAATTTATGAACATGAAATGACATGTGACTAAGAACACAGGACTGATTTTTATCAAACATACCAAAGCTCATAGATCCAAAAGGACATTTTTTTCCCTTGCCTGCAAACATTCACTCTAGGGGAATTATAAACAATTAATTTACATTCTTTTTATAAGCCAACAAAAGTGGGAGAAGGTTCATATATACATAGGAATGTTTCTCTGAGCTTCATTTCATAAGTTGTTATTGGTCAAGTGGATGCTAAAGGAAGTTTTCTACATAATGCACTGTTTTGGACACTAAACAGCAGTGAGATCGACCCCTCACTCAAAATTTGGTTCAGAAGCAATGCTGAGGATTCACACAGGCACTGAGAAAGTATGAGGAGTTCTCCTATATACGTAATGAGGCTTTCTGTGGAGAGTTGGGCAGTTCTCAAGCTGATCCAAAACGGTTCAAGAGAACAGGGAAAGGAGACTAGTTTGGGGTTTTATGGTAGTTTTGGGGTGGAGCCAGAGTGAGGATTTCTGTGCAGGAAAGCCAGGACTGTCATAATTTGAACTTCTTACCAGCACCAAAGGAGAAAACATCCAGGCATTCCCAGATGTGAGGGAGAAGAGAAAGGGAATTGAGAGAGAATTGAATGGAGGAACTGAAGAGAATGTGGGGCTTGAAATCTGTCAGCCATCAAACATCAAATATGGAGTCAAACTCTTTATTACATGCTCTCTGTTTAATTATAAAAATTCTGACAAAAACAATGTCAGTTTGGTTTTTTGAACCTGTTATATGCAATATCATTTTAAATGCCTATAATAGGAGATATATGCAGCTTTCCCCAAATACATACAGCCAAGTGTATTCTTCACATATTTAAGGTTCTAATCCAGTGTAGATGCAAAGAGATTAAGTGCAATTTTCTTCTGATGTAGTAGAACATAAAACCCATTGAGAATAGGGTGATAAATGATGTGATAGTTTTGAGAATAGTGCTAATTTGTAGAGCTCTGTGATTTTCGATACACCTTGTAACGCAAGCCTCAATTTGTTATCTCTAATACTGAAATCATCTCTTGCCAGCACTTATTTCATTATATTATTATGAGCTTCAAATATACATGTGAAGCTATTTTTAAAACATAGTGTGTAGTATAAGTAAAAATGTTGTTACCTTTGTACGATTTTAACATATCAGCAAATATGTTAAGTATACACAAATTAATTTTGTCTTCAAAATATTTGGTAGAACTAAGAACAAAGAGACAAAGAATTTGTTCATTTCTGAGTTACTCTACCTTTATTTGTTTACCTTAAATATAGCCAGCAGAGAACACATCTAAAAACATAATGATCAGAAGCATATACCTGGACGTTCAGTCTCCTGGAACAAGAAGTATGATTGAAGCCTACAGGCATAGGCAAGCTCTCTCTAGGTGTTCAGTTCTAACGTTCCAAGAAAACAAGCAGGTTTCAAAAATTAAGATAATCTTTATTCATGAATCAACACTTAAAACTACCAATAATCATGTGGCATCACGGGCTATTGTTGATTAGTTATTCTAACACTCAAAAAGAGAGAGTTTTATAACTTGAAAGAATAGGAAAATTATGTTTACTAACCCTCAGTTGAGAAATTATAACTTTTATATGCCTTAAAATATGTAGCTGAATATTGTGCAAAGGGGAGACATGCTCTCTGGGAAGACCCCATCCAAAATGATCAACTTATTATCCAGATGTTGCTGTTGTATGAGTTAAGTAACACACTAGGAAAAGTAACCTTTCATAAAACTGCAACATTTGTCTTCTCATGAACCTATTTTCGTTTGTCCAATTTTGTCCATATTCTTAAGTGAAAAAATGTATTTTTCCCAATTAGTGTTATATCTGTGAAACTATAAAATATAAACTACAATAACTGCCAACAGGTGTTAAAATAATACATTGTTTTACTGCTAAAAGAACAAAGTGCTCACTTGCAAGTGTTGTCCTTAAAAAGAATGATTTTAGGTCTTTTGAAGATTGTGTACCTTGAGGAGGATCTATTATAACACACCATCTCGTGAAATCATTCATTTTTCATAACGCATTTGTACTTAAATAAAACATTTGTGTAATTATTCGAAAAGCTTACAAGGTTATTATTATATAAATTTGAGTTGCAATACATGGTTCTAGTACACAATGAATGTTATTGCAAATGTGCTAGGCACTTAAACATTCAGGGAAAATATCTACTTCACTTTTAAATTACAAGTATAAATGGTATTGAAGTATCTATATATTTATACACTATATATCAGTACGTATGCTTAAAGTGACTGAATTGCTGTTGCTAAGCATTTCTCCCTATGTTTGAAATTGATTTTCTTTGCAAAGGAGAAATGTGAAGCTCACTTGGAGAAAATCTATGCCTCGGGGGCATTTTATAATGAATGACTTGGCTTTTTTTGTGAAAGTGCTTGTACTATTTTGAGAAATGGATACACAGTAGGATGGTTACCAGCAGTTTGCTTTGTTGTAATTTCTGAAAAGTAGCTTCTTGTATTTCAGAGAATAATTGACTTTTTAAAATAGTACTCCCTTAGCTATAGGACTTATTCTATATCATTTGTCTTATTGCTTTCTTAAAACAGACGTTTAATCACCTATTGCATCAGTATGCAAAATTAAATTAAACAGTTGTATTTTTTCATTTTAGTGTGATATTTTTAAAAAATTAAGAGAAAATAAAATATTAATGATGAATATCTTTACTATAGATTAAGAAAATGTCAAACTAGGTATTTTTTATTTTCTTTGTGAGGAAGGTTTGCCTCAAGCTAATATCCTTTGCCAATCATCCTCTTTTTTTTTTTTTTTTTTTTTTGCTTGAGGAAGATTAGCCCTGAGCTAACATCTATATTGGTCTTCCTCTACTTTGCATTTGGGTCACTGCCACAGCATGGCTGATGAGTAGTGTAGGTCCATATCCAGGATCCAAACCTATGAATGCTGGGCCACCACAGGGGAGTGTGCAAAACTTTAACCACTTGGCCACGGGGCTGGGTCCCTCAAGTCAGGTATTCTTAACTACAATGCTCTATAAAAAAAGTAAATGAGCATACATGAAGCTGTGTTATAATTACATAATAAGTTTTGCATTATCAAAATTTGAGAGGATTTGGAATTTAGTAAATTTAAAATACTAAAGACTATTGTGATGATGAATTGTGGAGAAATTTTAAAGAAAAGGGGCTAAAGGAATAATTTAATTAAAATCAATTAATCTGAAAGTTCAGATTTCTTTTTGCATTGTGTTTAATATTACTTAAAAGTGACTTATGTAGAGATAATAAAATCTTTTCTGGCATTTCCAAGAGAGAAATGATGTCTTCTATGTGTATACATTATTTATTATTAAAAATACAGAAAGTTACAGAAAATTAAGGGGAAAGTTGGGATGGAAATCAAGATGGAACTTGTGTTAAAAATATTGCTCGGATCTTTAGGGCACTCAGATTACGGTCTAGAGGGCTATAGATATTATTCTGCTGCTCCTTAGTCATTATCATTCTGGAAGTCTTTATGAATATTTCCCACAATGCCTCCATCAGTTATTGCAAGAGAAACATTTGATTAGTGATTCTTCTTGCCATTACTGCCTCATTTTTTCCTCTTACCTTTCCTGCTTTGTTTTCTTGCCCTTTCCCACTTATTTTTCATTCTTTCATTTATTTGTTCAACAAGTAAATCTAGATTTGTGTTGTGTTTTCAGAGCAGAAATACAGGGATTAAATCTAAGAACTATTTACAAGAGAAACAGTGGTTTAATTAATAACCTCCATGTCCATAAAAATCACCAACTTATAAAATTATGGCAGCTCCCTCAGTGTCATCTCTCTTGTCCTGAGGACCCTTATCTCCTGTACCCATGGCTACTAATCCCATTTAATTAACTTTCTATGCTAAATTTTATCTATAACAGAGCCCTAGAAGAAATTCATGTTAATTGTTTCTCCTTTATAGATACCTTTCCCCTATTTCATATTCTATAAGATTACAGAAGTTGCTATTTTTGGTCACCTTATTATACCTTGAATTAAAATTTTCTCATTTATAACATTCTCCATAATTTATAATTGATAAAAGTACTAAACTTTTTGGTGACATCTCCATTAACCATTGCATTACTTCAGTGTCCATTCCAGAATTAGCCCTAACTTAATGCCGTATAATTATGTATTAGGTAGTTTTGAAAACAACTGACAGAAAGAAAAGCACTTTAAAAATTTATGACTTCATAATATTGCAATTCTCAACTTTATTTATATTTATAGTCCTCAAAATATATTGTGATTTCTAATATACATTAAATAAGTGTTTTAGCTCCTTGCCACATTCAACTTTTATGTATAGTCAACTATGTCATCTATTTAACATCGTTTATTCAATACAAGTCATTATATAATTAATTCTCAAATTATATTACAAAGATCAAAGGGTTTCACTCCATTAGCTAATATCCATAAGATTTTAGAATTTTTATAGACAGAGGTCATTGCAGTCCAAATAAGACTTTGTCTAGATAAGGAGAATGAAGGGGAAGACAGGTTCAATGATTTACCCATGATGTTTTAAAATCTACATTAACTTCTAACTTCATGGATAATTTTAAGAAAACAAATGACTAGGTATACATTTAATTTAGCTTCACAAATACTTAAAAAAAACAAGCAATTAATTAGGATACATTGTCTTCAAAATTAGATCTTTGACAGACATTTAAATAAAGAATTATTAATATCCTACAAAATATACAATTCTAAAACATCTTTCCAATTTCCTAAAAAGTGGCAAGTTTTTTTTAATTCTTTATCTTCTTGTATATACAATCTTTGCTGGTTTAAAAAAATGATAAATAGAACATATTTTAAATTTCTCTAAGGATTTATACTTTTTAAAGCGTTTTAATTATATAGTATTATTTAATGATAAATTATTTATTATCACTCTTCAGATAAAGAATATATCTGCAAAATATTTTTAAAACATATCTCAAAAAACAGGGAATAATAGTTGGTGTCTCTCTTATAATCTCACTTACTCTCCACAATGCATTGTGCATATAAGTAATTCAGAAAATATGCTATTCTATTTGTGACATTTTTAAATATTAGATATCTTATTTTTTAAAATATTTCCTGGAAATGAAAACTCAAATCTTTGTTTTGATAGGTTTCAATGACCCTTATTTGTCACCTGTAAAATTTTCCAGCTAAAACGATCCAATGTAAATTAATAGTTTGTAAGAATCAAATTAAACCCTCTTTTAAAGACGACAACACAGGAGGATTTGAGTAAGATGGTGAAGTAAGAAATGCCAGGAATCCGACAAAAATTGCACTGGAAGAATCTGTCTCATGTAACTATTTTAGAACTCTGGAGTCTGTTGAAGGCTTCCAACTTCCAGAGAAAGACTTGGATGGTAAATTGAGGTTAATTTCAGCTCTTAGTACAGTAGCAGCTACCTATCCTCCACCGCTAGCCCCATGGCAGATACCTGTGCGTATATTCTTGGAGTATCCAGCTTGAGGGAGCCAGGGTGGGCAAAAAGGACCTTGTCCTCCAACTACCAGGGATCTGTGCCCTGATCATGATTGATTGTTGCTTCTGATCACAGAGGGGCAGACAAAGAGGCCGGTGGCCATTGTGGTTGCCCTTTCCCCTGTTGTTGCAAGCCCTTCTTCCTCCAACCGAAATCATTTCCAGGAGTCTTAAAGGGCCAGCACCCTCACTTCTCTTTATTTTTCTCTTTTTTCCCTCTTGGGAGTCAGACATTAAACCTTAGGACGTTAAAATCAACTGCATACGTGGAGAAAATTAAAAAGTGACCTTGATGCCTAGGAAAAGGCTTAGAAAAGACCTGAGAAGACCTTAAGTTTACACCTCAGACTGATCCTTGGCACAGAGATAGCCTATAAGAATAAAAAAACTAAAACCACAAAAAGGAGCAAACCCTAGGGAAGGCAGAAAATCTTTTCAGAGTTATCACATTATTAAATTCAAAGGCCCATTTTTCAACAAAAAAAGATCATAAAGAAAGTAAAAAACCATAAAAACAGAAAGGAACAGAAAAGTATGGCTCATTCAAAGGAAAAAACATTAATCAACAGACACTGTCCTTGAAAAAGACCAGATGACAGATCTACTAAACAAACATATTAAAACAACTGCCTTAAGAATACTCAAAGAACTAAAGGAAAATATAAAGAAAGCCAAGAACATGATGTATGAACAAATGGAAGAATCAAAAAAGAGAGAAAAAATCTAAAAAGAAATCAAAAAAGAAATTCTGCAGCTAAAACATACAATAATTGAAATGAAAAACTCACTGTAGGAGTCCAAAGGTAGATTTGAGCAGGAAGAAGAAAGAATCAGTGAACTTGAAGATAGGAAAATGGAGATTAGTGAATCTGAGGAACAGAAAGAAAAAAGACTGAAGACAAGCAAAAAGAGCCTCAGGGACCTGTGAAACCCTAGCACTCAGCCCTTGAACCCTCATAAAGTCAGAGCCTTCCCCCATTCAGCACTCTCTAACTCTGTTCTCAGCCTCTTTGTGTAGATGTTGGGTATGTCATGTACCCTTCAGGACCTGTGAGTAATAAACCTTGTTTTTTCAAAGTTCCCTAATGGTTGTTGCTGAGGTGCATCTTGCAATCATAATGGGAACACAAGGGCTGGTCCAGCCACAAAATTGGCTCTAGTTGGGGAAATGTCTGTGAGGTTCACTACAAGAAGTACAGGCCCTGGTGAGCACCTCAGTCATCCTTAGCTGATAGCATTGCTATTAATAGGCTGAGACCAACACAAACACCTGGGGTTTTCAAGCACAGATATGCATGTTTCCTCGGACACAAATGCAAGAAAAAATGTGGGGAATTGTAAATATAATGTGGCAATGTAAGTATAATATTGTAATGTAAGTATAATGTTACAAATTACACATGAACTGATATAATATAAATTTAACATGGATTGTGATAAGTTAAAGAGGCTTATTATACACTTGAGAGTGACTATTAATGAAGAAGCACTCTTTTTAATAAGTGAATTGAAGAGGTAAAATGGAAAACAAAAACTACTCAACTAATCCAAAATAAGGAATGAAGAAACAGGGAATGCAGAAGAGATTGGATAAATAGGAAACAAACCAAAATTTGATATATTTAAACTCAACCATATCATTATTTCATTGATATTATATTAACTATGAATTGAAACCAACTAAACCAAACCAACAAACCAACTAAAAAGCAGAGATTTTTATTGAGGATAAAAAAGCAATATAACTATATTTTGTATATAAATTGATAATGTTATTTGAGTTTTCTATATTTTAATGATTTTTTACTGTTTGTTCAACTGATTACTGAGAAAAGAGTGATGAAATAACCAATTACATTTTAGATGTCTTGTTTTCCTTTTATTGTGTCAGTTTTGCTTCATTTATTTTGAATATATGTTCATAAGTGTATATATGTATATACACACACAGACACACATAATTGTTTCTTCTTGGTGAATGTACTTTTTGTTAAATATAATGCCTCTATTTGTTATTGTAATGTCTTTTCTTGAATATTACTTTGTGTAATATTAAAAGAGCCACTTTAGCTTTCTTATTATTACCATTTAGTATTTGCATTTTTTAATATTTCCACTTATTTACCTGTTTGCTTATAAGATTTTATGAAAGTTTGTTTTATGGATCAACTCTACTGTTTTGTTTAAAGTTTTGTTTCATTAGATTCTCTGATTTTTTAAAATTTCGTTTCAATCTTTTTTCCCAATAAAAACATTAGTGGAATGTGATGTATTATTTTAAATTTACATCCCAAGACAAGACTAATGATTTAAGCACGTAAAGAACTTTTAAAATTATGAAAATATATATGAACTGATGCTCCATGGAAAAATGCATGGGTTTCTTTAAAAAGAAAAAATATATAAACAATAAATTATATGAAAGGAATAACCTTATTAGTATTAAAATATACAAATTAGAGAATAATGGGATGATAGTCTCTCCATATTTGATTTGAAAGAATAAATATCTAGTGAGGATAGTACTCCAGTCTTTTATATATCTGGCTATATTGTTCCCACAATTCTAGAGCATTAATTGGCAATATATAGCAAAACATATGAAAGTGAATATGTATTTTATGTCAATAATATCCGTTTCCTAACTCAAATACCAAGAACAAGAAGACTGTGAGCAATTGAACAAAAATAAACTCATTATGGGTTGTTTATATTATTTAATTTAGGCACAAACTAAATGGCCAACATTAGGAAAACATCTGATCACCTCATGGTATTATAAAATGGTATGTATGTAATATACAAAATATTATTGTGTTAGTATAATGCTGAAATGAAATAAAGTCACTATTATAAAAGTGGAATATTAATGTTCTATAGTAGCCTATCCAGGAGATTCTAATTTTAGAAATATATTTATTTATATGACCAGAAACAAAATGCATGTCAAAATAAAAATATTAATAGAGAATTTTTTTGCTGTTGGGGTTAAAATTTATTTAAACTTTTACTTATTTGCTCATTAATGTTTTCTACTTCTTTCTATATAAACAATAGCCATTTAAATTTGTTTAACAAATGAACCCATGTAAAATTGTTTTAAAATAATTAACAAAACATAGTATTTGCATTTCATAGTACAACTCACACAGTGTTAAATAGCTTCATTGTTTCATTTGAACCACCTGTGACATACACAAAAGCTAGAAATTTAAATATATATACTTTAAAAATATTTCAAATTATGTACAAATTTGAATTCTTCCAAATGTAAGAGAAGTTCTTGTTAGTATCTTAACAATATTCTTTTTTTAATTTTTATTTATTTATTTTTTGAGGAAGATTAGCCCTGAGCTAACTACTGCCAATCCTCCCCTTTTTGCTGAGAAAGACTGGCCCTGAGCTAAATCCATGCTCATCTTCCTCTGCTTTATACATGGGATGCCTACCACAGCATGGCTTTTGCCAAGTGTTGCCATATCTGCACCCAGGATCTGAACCAGTGAACCCCAGGCTGTCGAGAAGCAGAATGTGCAAACTTAACCTCTGCACCACTGGGCCAGCCCCTTAATATTCTTATATTGATTTTTACATTTCACTGATGTAAATATGTTGGTATAATTTTTGAGTTTGTAATACTGGTAATTTTGGTCAGTCTATTGTTTCATATTCTTCTTGATATGAGCTCTTAGACATTATAACTTAGGTCAGTCTTTATTACCTTTTGTACAGTGAATCCTTCTACAGGGTTATGTGGTAGTAGTTAAGGAATATGAGCATTTGTTAGAAAACAATGTTGCTCTATCTTTAAATTATCATAAGAGTTATGAGTACCATGGTTGTGAACACTGAGTTTAACTTGGAGAGACAAAGCTAATACACAGCTCCTTATGTGATGTTGACCACAATAGTTTACGTCAAGTTGAATTCGGGGGAGATATTTAGAGATGGAGAGTATATGACTGATGCTCCTTAGATCACTTAATTTTGCATATTAAGATGTCATATATTTCTGGCATAAATTTTTAAAAGCTATATATAGAGAAAAATTCATGTTAAAAACCAAAGGACTTGAGGGGTTGGCTCCATGGCCTCGTGGTTAGATTTAGTGTGCCCCTCTTTGGCTGCCAAGATTCAGTTCCCAGGCATAGACCTACACCACTTGTCAGCAGCCATTCTGTGGCAGTGACCCACATAAAAAAATAGAGGAAGATTGGCAACAGATGTCAGCAGGGTGAATCTTCCTCAGCAAAAAAGAAAAAAAAAACCCAAAAACCCAAAACCAAAGTATTTGAAAAGACAGTCAAAGAAATAATAATTTTTATGTAGGCTGTTCATTATTAATATCTCCTCCATTTGGTTAAAAATCCCCATAAAGACACAAAAATTAAGCATCCTTTTATACTTGGTATCTACAATAAACACTGATAAATCTCAATATGTGTGTTTTGTTTGAGTAAACGGTAATGATACATCTTCACTCAGTTCAATGAAATTCATGTTAGATATGATTTACTCTGATAATTATAAACACAAATTATATATAAAAATATTTATGTGAACATTAATCACATTGTATAAAGCAGATTCCCCTGATGTCATATTATATAAACAATACAAGTAAAGGAAACATTTGTACTCCTAATATATGAGTTTGATATAAGCATGTTATTACAAACATAGCCTATTGATATTAGCAATAAAAATTGATATTAGCAAACTATTAACTTTGAGAAAGCATTTATGGCTCACATAAGTTAGGAATAGTTTTATTAGGTTTAGATTTAGTGTGATGAATTGAAAGGGTCTATTCTCAATGAGGAAGAAGATTTAGTTTTAGTCCTGTGTCCAACTAGGTGTGTGTTTTTTGTAAAATAATTTAAACGTTGGTTGCTTCAATTTCATATTTCCTGAAAGGAATGGGATAAGACATATACTGGCTAAAACTCCCTTTAGTTATAAAGTTTTATCAATCTAAGGGTAGCTTTAAACATTGCACGACAGTAGATTGCACTAGCAGTGGAAGTCAGGATCCAATTACTAAAGATGACTCACAGAACCCAAAATGACAGCTCAAACAAACCTACAGATTATTGCAGAAAAAGGATCCTACATAGCAGAAGCATTTAAAGTAAGGATATGTGTAAGTCTGACTCCATCACACAGAAGGGATCCAGAGAAGCCACCAGCTTAAGTTGCCCTTCTAAGAGCTTTACAAGGCCATGCTTTTGTCTCTCAGATCAGGAACCACAAACATATGTACAGACCATGTTGGAACCAGGGAAACCTAAATGAAGACTTGGCCAGGGGTTCTTATACTCTGCTGATCATGTGGGCATATTTTTGCTATATAGCTAATCCTCCAGGGTTCTCACCCAAATCGTGTGTAAATTACCAATCTTATTGTTATCGATAGATAATGTTGACAGATTTCTTCTACAAATCAGCCTAAAATTCCTTGGATACAATAAGTTTCATGCCTTGATCATAGTCAGTCCTCTGAGGGTACATTTCTTATTTCAGTGAGACAGTTTAAACCAATTCTAAGCCTGCCACAGTGAACTCTCACAAGACACATAACATCATTGTACAGTGACACTAAAGATAAAGATTAGAACATCAAAAACATTAATCAAAATTATCATAATTGTGTGTATGGCAAAGATGACAGGATGACATTTGCAAAGAGTTTGGATCACTTTTTCTGTAACTCATTTAAAAATATTAATTATTGCCTCTTTCACATTAATTTAAAAGAGTTTTCTTATAGATAGTAGGCTAAGTGCTATAACTACACAAATTTATAATTTATTATAACAGTTTACTAAATTTTTTTTTGAGGAAGATTAGCCCTGAGCTAACATCTGCTGCCAATCCTCCTCTCTTTTCTGAGGAAGACTGGCCCTGAGCTAACATCTGTGCCCATCTTCCTCTATTTTATATGTGGGACGCCTAGCACAGCATGGCTTGCCAAGCAGTGCCATGTCCACACCCGGGATCTGAAACTTCGAACACTGGGCTGCCAAAGTAGAACATGCAAACTTAACCACTGTGCCACCGGGCAAGCCACTTTACTAAACATTTTTTTAAAATTTTAAAACCACCTTGGCAGAAAATTAAAAGTGCTTTTCTAATTCTAAATTATCTATACACATTAACATAACCTATTTATTACATGAGCTGAGAGAGCAACAGGTCTTTTTTGGTTAATGTCATGACAAAACATCAGCAACAAAACTAGTACTTGAACCCTGGAAAACAACAAAAACTAGTCGTTACTTCAACCCCAAATTTTGGGCTACAAATATTATGTTTATTTCTCGACCAAGAAACTACCTATCTATGGAGCTACATGTATTAAAAATGCTTGAGTCAAGATAGTATTTTATAGTTATTTCAATTAATTAAAAAATATTTGACAAGTATGCCATATGTCAACCTGCTAAATATATTAAATGGCATCCTGATAGATTATATTGAACACAGCTTTAATGAAATCGTTAAGCAACACAGGTTTTCACAAAGTTTGATCCAGAAGTTCTCCTTAACAATAAATTCTATATATATTCAGAAGAAAAATCAATTATGTTGTGATACTTTCCATTTTCTTACATAACATTTCAGATTAAGTGTACTACTAATTATTTTCTAACTAGGTCAACAAAGCCTGAAGATCACAAAATGCACTGCTAGCCAGACAACTTCCTCAATAAGGAGGGCCAGTTCGAATTTCTAGTACTATCAAATTCTGAGATTACAGAGGCTCTGTTTTAGAAAAGGATGCCAAAAACTTAAAATGGTGGGACAAAGAATAGAAAAGCCATACTCCTTTTAAAATAAAATTAGTCAGGACCTTGAGGTATCCTTGATACATATAAATGAGATATCAACTAGATTTTTTAAGGAAGAAATAAAATATTTTAATGTAAGCGGCTCACATAAACTTTGTATAAAAATGATAATAGAAATTGTGATCATGGTAGAAAACTCAATTACCTAAAAATAAATACATTGAATAATTGGAATAATGGTGACAATATTTGGTGTATGTTCCCTCATTAAATTCTATCCACTTTCTGTAATATTTTTATCAGGACCATTTAACCCCCACAATTAGGCTTAATATAGCCTCATATATTACTGCATTTATTAGTCCATCTATATAATACCTAAATTTAATAATTTACGAATTTTTTCAAAACATACTATAATTCAAGTGGACTTAACATTTTAAAAAATCATATCTTATTTGGTATCTTTAGTGACAATCACACATATTGACAAGGATCCGTGAATCAATTCCTCACTTAATATGATATATCCTGTACAAGGGTTTATAATTTGCTTTAATCTTGAACCTGGGATATTCAAACAGTTTGGCCATTTACTTATCACTTACTTTGGTGATCTGACAATAATGAAAACATGACTATTTATTCATATACAATATCTACTGCCTAATTTATGTTCTTATCACTGATCACCTGAATAGTTACAATAAAACTCCCTTTTTGGTCCATCCACCCCAACACTGCTGTCATTGTAGGATCTGGATACAGCCAGTAAAAATGTGAGCATCTGAGATAGGTTGTCCCCACTTCCAGTTTCTGCTCCAACATGTAAAGAGATTGGAAGTTGTCACTCCCAAGCTTACAATAACAAAAAAGTTAAACAAACTACAATTCAACTCTTCTAATATCCGTCAGAGAATTGAGGTGACAGGGCAAAGTGATATCCTGAAAACTGGAGAAACTCAAATAGAGAGAATCACAGCACACCCTGAGTAGAAGCCACAGGGACCAGTAACTGGTAAGAAAACAAACAGTAATTGACTAACTGCTGGAGGCTGAGCGGGACCTAGCAGGAGAGTTGAAAGCTCCTGGGGGACCAGTCATATGGTCGCTCCCACATTTTCATGGGTTTGACCTCCCAGAGCCCATCAGTTTCTCATAGTGATGATTGGAGAAAAGTTCCCTCCTGCTTTCATTAGGGAG
Organism: Equus quagga; assembly: GCF_021613505.1. Taxonomy (NCBI): domain Eukaryota; kingdom Metazoa; phylum Chordata; class Mammalia; order Perissodactyla; family Equidae; genus Equus; species Equus quagga. Next base: position 54,905,914 of record NC_060270.1, read on the forward strand.
ACAGGTAAAGTAACCATTTTGACATATGCTTCAAACATTCTGTTCTGAGTGTCAAAGTCCTGGCCTCAGGGAAAACTGCTTTACTAGAATCTAATATGCTATAGAGGAAGGGCAACTGCACACCTTGTGCCTTTCTACTCTCTCTGTCACACATATGAGGAGGAACAAAATGGTAAGAAGCTCTTCTGAAGGCCACAGCTCAGGGACTCTTGCCCATTAGAAAACTAAGATTTAATCATATGCTTAGAGAATACTTCCCCTCCCCAATACTTTACCATCTTATCAACAAGACTTCAGTGCAACAATGGGTGACAACTAAGAGACCTGTTAGAAACAGACTCTGTTTAAGGAGGAGTTTATAGAGGAACCCAAAGACAACAGTTGGGGTATAAATAGACACTTAAAGGAAATTGAAACCTCAGACACCTAAAACTACAGCAAACATTAAACACAAGATAACGCCTGCTACATAAATACACAACATCACATTAAAGGCCTATTTATCTCCTTTCAAGTAACCAATACATCATGCCCAGCTTTCAAACAAAAAATTACATGGCATGCTAAAATTCAAGAAAAATAGTCTGAAGAGACAAAGCAAGTATTAGAACCACAGTGATGTATGGCAGAGATTTTGAAATTATCAGACCTGAAATTTAAAATAACTATGATAACATGCTGTGCTCTCTATTGTAAAAAGTGGATAACATTTGAGAACAGATGTGCAATGTAATGGAATAAGTGAAACTCTGAGAATAAATCAAAAGGAAATGCTAGAAATCAAATACTGTAAAAGAAGTGAAGAATGCCTTTAATTGATTCATCAGTGAACTGGACAGAGCAGAGGAAAGAATCAGTGAGTTTGAAGGTCTGTGAATAAAAGCCTCTAAAACTGAAAAACAAAGATAAAAATAAGAATAGAAAATTGAGTATGGGATATTCAAGAAGTATGAGACAATTATAAAATGTGTAACAAACACATAACAAGAATACTAAAAGGAGAAGTAAGGATGGATAGCATAAATATTTGCAGTCATAGTGGCTGAGAATTTTCAAGAATTGTTGACAAACACTAAGCCAAAAGCTTAGGAACTCAGAGAACACAAAGCAAGTTTAAGTACCAAAATTCTACACTTAGACATATCATAATCAAATTGCAGAAAAACCAAAGACAAAGAGAAAATTTTGAAAGAAGGCAGAGGGAGAAAAAATATCATCTATTGAGGAACAAAGATAATAATTATATTGGAATTCTCTTCAAAAATCATGCAAGCAAGAAGAGAGTGGAATAAACTATTTAAAGTGATGAAAGAAAAAACTCACCCACTCAGAATTCTCTATCCTCTGAAATCATCCTTCATAAGTAGGAAGAAGAAAAGACTTTCTCAGACAAACAAAAAATGAAGGAATGTGTTGCCAGTAGACCTGTCTTGCAAGAAACGTTAAAATAAATTCTTTATAGAACAGGCGAATAATATGGCAGGAACTCAGATCTACATGAGGAAAGGAGATCATTAGAGAAGGAGTAAATAAAGATAAGACAATTTTTTATTTTTTTAATCTTAATCGCTCTAATAGATAACTGTTCAAAACAATAATAGCAACAAGGTAGTAGGTGATTATAGCTTATGAATAAGTGAAATGAATGACATAAATTGAGTAAAGATGGGAAGAAGGTATTGGGAACACTAGATTATAAGCTACCTGCACTACTTGTGAAGTGATAGAGTGCTATTTGAAAGTGGATTTAGATTAGTTGTAGACACATATTGCAAAATTTAGGGCAATTATTAAAGTATTTTCTTTCTTTATTTTTTTGCTGAGGAAGATTCTCCCTGAGCTAACGTCCATGCCAATCTTCCTCTATTTTGTATGTGGGATGTTGCTACAGCATTGCTGATGAGTGGTGTGGGTCTACAATCAGGATCCGACTCCGCAAAGCCAGGCTGTCAAAGTAGAGCATGCCAAACTTTAACCACTGTGTCATGGGGCCACCCCCTAAAGTTATTTTTAGAAGAAGTATAATTGATGTGCCAATAGAGAAGAAAAAATAGAATCATATGAAGTTCTCAAGTAAAGCAAGAGAAAAACAGAGAAAAGAAAAAAAGAGAGAATAGAAAAAGAATAAGTGCAGTGGGTAGAAAACAGTTACAAACATGGTTGATAGCAATCCAACAGATCTACAATCACTTCAAGTTTGAGTGGTCTAAATTCACCAAATAAAAGACAGATAGTGGACCAAAAAAGCACGACTCAACTATATACTCTCTGTAGGACACTCATTTTAACTATAAAGGCACAGACATATTAAAAGTAAAGGGATAGGGAAATATATACCATCCTAATGTAACTGTAAGAAAGTTGGAGTTAGCTATATTAATTTCTGACAAAGCAGAAGGACTTCTGAAAAACTACAATTATCAGTGATAGAGACATTACATAATCATAAAATGGTCAGTTCTCCAAGACATAACAATCCTTAATGTGTATGCATATAACAGAGCATTGAAATATGTGAGGCAAACACTGATAGAATTGTGCCCCCCCCAAATTCATATGCTGAAGTCCTCACCCCCAGTACCTTATGATTTGACTGTATTTGAAGATAAGTTCTTCAAAGATGTAATTGTGTTACAATGAGTTCATTACTGTGGGCCCTAATCCAATAGGATTGGAGTCATTATAAGAAGAGGAGGTTAGGACACAGACACATCCAGAAGACCATGTGAAGACAGGGAGAACACAAGCATCTGCAAGCCAAGGAGAGAGGCCTTGGAAGAATCCAAACCTGCTGACAGCTTGATTTTAGACTCCTAGCCTCTCGAGTTTTGAGAAAGTAAATTTCTGTTGTTTAAGCCACTTCATCTGTGGTACCTTGTTATGGTAGCCCCAGCAAACTAATGCAAAGTGTAAAGAGAAATAGTTAAATCTACTGTTATAGCTGAAAACTTCAACATCTCTCTGTCAGTAATTGACAGATTCAGCCTGCAGAAAATCAGCAAGGGTACAGCTGAACTGAACAGCACCATCAATCAACTGGATCTAATTGACATTTATTGAACATTCCATCCAACATCAACAGAATACACATATTTCTCAAGTTTATACGCAATATTCACCAAGATAGACTACTTTCTGGGCTTTAAAATATAATCTTAACAAACAAAAAATAGAAATAAAACAAAGAATGCTCTCAGACTACAATGGAATTAAACTAGAATCAATAGCAGAAAGATAGCTTAAAAATCCCCAGATATTAAGAGAATAAACACCACACTTCTAAATGGCATATGAATAGAAGAATTCTTAAGAAAAATTAAGAAATAGGCAGTCCTAGGTCCAAATCACCAGTTTTGCTCAGGTGGCATGGATAATCTGTTTAAATTAGTGGATCTTCAGTTTCCATAATTGAAGAATATAAGTGATAGCTTTCTTTCACGGTTGTAGAAGTAATTAGAGATAATGAAATGAATTCAAATTAAAGTTTGAGTTCTTTTTAGACAGCTAATCAATGGCAGCTCTTATTAATGTAGCACCTTAAACCCATTATATTACTTATTCTTTTATAGGGCTGAGGATGGGGTCATGGGAACTCCAGATTTGTAGACAAGTCAGACAAAATTTGGGTAACCTGAGGATCCGCTATTTGCGGTTGGCACTTAAGTGGAGCCAGTCTTGTGGAACTGAGCCTTTAAACTGTGGATTCTGCACCAACTCTGGGTAGGTAGTGCCGTAATTGAAGTGGAGGACACCAGCGGGTGTCTGAAGAGTTAGAGCATTGGTTGGTATGGAAAACTCTGGACATTTGGTGTCAGAAGTGAAGTGTTTTCTGAATATAGAGGAAAGAGGCGGGTAGTTTTCCTTTTGGTAACACAGTGTTTGGCAATAGTAGATACTCAATAACTGTCAAAGGGATGTTGAATGAATAAACTAAAAATATATTTCTTGCATCTGAAGTTTCTTAAAAACTGAAAATTTTGAGAAAAATTGAGTTTCTATTGTGTCACAATATGACAGTGGAAGAAAGTCATTAAATTTACCAGCCTAATAAACACTGTGCTAGCTTCATCCATCCATCCATTCATGCACTATTTTAGGCATGGGACATAGAGCAATGAAAAAAATACTGAAATCCCTTCCCTGAAAGAACTTAGAGTCTCATATATAGACACACATCTAATAGGTTCCTAAATGACGTAATTTAAGTGGTGTCATGTACTATGGAAACGTTAATACCTACAGGAATCCTTCCTTGACCTTATTATATGCTCTCAAATAATACTGCATATCTTGTCTTCTTAGCTTTTCCAAAATTAAATTTTCATTTGTTTAATAGCCAGACCTAGTGGTCTAGTGGTTAAGATTTGACACTCTCACCACCAGGTTAATTTCCTGATCAGGGAACCACACCACCCACCTGTCAGTTGTCACACTGTGGTGTTGTGTGTTGCTGTGATGCTGAAAGCTGTACCACTGGTATTTCAAACACCAGCAAGGTCACCAATGGTGTATAGGTTTCAGTGGAGCCTCCAGACTCCAAAAGACTAGGAAGAAGGACCCATCCACCCACTTCTGAAAAGATCGGCCATGAAAACCCTACGGGTCGCAGCAGAGCATTGTCTGATACAGCACCGGAAGGTGAGAAGATGGTGCAGAAAGACTGGGCAGGGTTCTGCTCTGCTGTCCACAGGGTCAGTAGGAGTGAGAATCAACTCCACCGCACTAACAACAAAAATTACTTTAATAATATCTGCCTCACTCATTAGGCTTCAGACTCCGTGAGAGGAGAAACCAAAATGTCACTGTGTTTTTCCATTGTTTTATGCTCAGGGCCTAGCAGTGTCTCTCATACTACAACAACCAAAGAAACATTCACTCAGTAAGTATATGAATGAATGAATCAATGAATGTATGAACTGGTGGTTTTATTTAGTCTTTAACTCTGTGAGCTTAGAATAATTACTGAAGGATTATGTATGATAGAGCTGAGACTAAGAACAAACAGCCTGTTCAAATCATTTGCGTGAAGGACGAGTAAGAAAACTCACTTCTTCTGAATATAGATATGATTAATTTTTCCAACACCACACAGACTCACTATGTTAAATACCAAAATTTAAATCAAATTATAGAAAACTATGTGCATTATGTTATAGTTACAGCAGTAGAAAAATAACGAACTGCATTAAAATCCCTGCTCTTACAAGAGCATAACATCTCATCAGCACCCTCCCTGAAGACTCCCTATCATGGTATTTCCTAAAGTGCATTGTGTTCATAGTTGTATCATCTCAAACATATCAATAGGTTTGGAAATATTTACCTAGAAAAGGACATTCTTGTTTTAACAATAGTGAAAAACTATACAAATGCTAAAATAACTTTGAATTTCAAGTTTCGTCTAAGATGAGTGGTAATGATAGTCTGACAAGTTAATGCATACAAACCTTAAGCAAAAGAGACAGAACTCTACAAGAGAGAGTCATTTCTCTGTTTCCATTGCTGAATTTATGCTCTTTTTTCCTGCCTGCTGTCATTGTAGGATGCCATTCTCTCCATTCTTCTCTTGGTGTGTTGTTTGATTTGATTTTGTCTGGTCTTTGGCTATCTCTAGATTATATCCTCCTGCAAATAAAGAATGAAAACAGCTGAATATATTTATTATTTCCCTTGATCGAAAACTTGACAGTTAATTTCAATAATGTTCTGTCCAGGGCTATTAGATTCATTGGTTAGTCCAGCACTCACTAGACACATTCCTTATGTGAGAAATCTAGTAAGCATACTGCCAATATTCATACAAATTTTTTTGAGTTACATGAGGGATGTGGCCATTAGGACAATATTTTTGGTAACTGCATGTCACTAGCACATTTATGGAACAGAAACTGATAGAAATGCAGATATTTCCTCTGAAAAATTTGCAAAGCAAAAACTGCTTTTTTGTCTCTCTCATTCCACCAGAGTGTAAACTACAGGAGAGCAAGGATATTTTCTGTTTGATTTATTCTTCCAACATTGGGAATAGTGCCAAGCACGTAGGAGGGACTAAGTTTTTGTTCATGTGAAAGAATATTAGCTGACTTCCTATAGCTTAGTAACACCAGGAGTAATTTGTATAGCCATTGTTTTAGCTAAAACAAAATAATGATAAGATACATTTCTTCAGAATTTGTGATCTCATGGGATTAAGTAGTGATATTTTGTAAAATTACATTTTAATTCATCAAAATTGAATTAAACAATTTTTCCATGTGTTTTGGCAAGGTAAAATACAATTATTGAAACTCACCTGCTCTCTAATGAGTTGGGCCCCAAAGAAAGCAGCAGGCTGCAGAATGTGTATTAAGCAGGGAGCTAATAAAAAAAGAACAACTTTCATTTTTTAATTATATTGAGGTAAAGGTATCAAGTGAGATTAATTTAGAGTATGCTTTATTCTTAGTCATAAGCAACATGTTTTCTTTGTTGTATCTGCTGATGATTCAATTTAAAGAGATAAAGGCTCTAGTTGTCACTGTTCTGCAGTTGAGCTTGTTTTTACCCATCTGAAAAGTAACTTTTTTGTCTATTTGAACATTATGCCTTGAGAAATACTATTTATAATTGTGAAAAATTATTAAATAGGGCTCATATAGGAAAGAAAGAATTCTCATTAATTGTACCTAGTCGTGGATTTGCTGTGAAGCCTGAGGGTCAGGGCCCTTCAGTGCTGAAGGCACATTCAAGGCCAGGGAGGGGCCCCGCAATGTGTTCACGCAGCTATCCCCTTTTGCAGAATTAGGAAAGTCGGATTTTGTTTTATTCTTCTTGTGAAGGGGTTCTCCAGTATTTTGCTAAGTTCCAGGCTCTACAATTTTGCACTTGTCCTTCATTATAGATACCGTTGATCACTCTGGACAGAAAACTGAATTTATTACATTTTTTGAAGATCATACTTTTAAATTATTTTTCCACATAGAAATAAGCTTTTTAATTCACACACCATAAAAACCTCAGTGTAACTAGTGTCATTTGAGATGTTCTCTTACAACCATTATCTTCTGGTCACATCTGTTTACAGTAATTTTCAACTAAATACAAGTGCTTCACAGTTTCTTAGACTAAACAAAGGAAATTTCATTTTCTATAATTTTCAAACTTAAAAAATGCCTGTGATATGTTTACAATCTCTCTCTCTTTATATATATAATAACAATTATGTTTCAATGATTTTTGTTTATTCTGTAGATATTAGACTTCCTTAGGTGAATACAATTGATTTTAGTGTTTAAAAACATCACATAGCAATGTCAAATCACTGATGTGTGCATGTGTTTAAAGCTTTACACATATCTAACACACAGGTTGACTTTGCATGCCAGATCATCATACAATATACACAGAATCATATATGTGCGTGTGTGTTTGTGTATCATGTATATCTACATACATATAAAGCTGTCTTCCGATATCTTTATGGTAGATCTTGCTTGTGTTGTTTTTGGAAGTGGAAACACAGTTTGCAGACTCCTGCCACTTTGCTTTTACTCCTCACAACTTTAAAAAAGATTCATATAATTTTCAAATTTGAAAATATCTGCACAAATCTAGTTGTACAGGCTTGAGGTTTCAGTTTTTCACGGGAATTCTTTTCCATCTATCTGGAGTCCTTAGCAGTAATGAGCTTTCTTCTCCTTCTTCTTTTCTTTCTTTTCTTTAGGAAGATTAGCCCTGAGCTAGGATCTGTTGCCAATCCTCCTCTTTTTGCTGAGGAAGACTGGCCCTGAGCTAACATCTGTGCCCATCTTTCTCTACTTTATATGTGAGCCACCTGCCACAGCATGGCTTGTCAAGTGGTGCCATGTCTGCACCCGGGATCCAAACCAGCGAACCCAGGCCGCCAAAGTGGAACGTGCAAACTTAACCGCTGCGCCACCAGGCCAGCCCCTCTTTCTTTTTTGAGAGCGTGTGAGGAAGACTGTCCCTGAGCTAACACCTGTGCTAACCTTCCTTTATTCTGTATGTGGGACCACACCACAGCATGGCTTCATGAGTAGTGTGTCGGTCTGTGCCGGGCATCCAAACCTGAGAACCCCGGGCTACCAAAGGGGAGAGCATGAACCTAACCACTATGGCACTGGGTCTGCCCCAGAGCTTTATTTTATCCTGTGCTATTACTGAAGTTTTGCTTTGTTTTGTTTCAAATCACTCTCCTTTGTCAAGAAAATAGCCCTCCAGAATATCTGCTTAAAAGAGATCCTCACTTCCACTTCTCTTCTTCACATGGGACGCAGCCAGGTTTCTTAGGCTTGTATAAGAGTGGCAATCCCAGTGTCTCTCTTTTAGGGTCTATTTTGATTGAATTTGCCTTCTGACAATTGGTGGAATTCAAATGAGTCAATAGAATATAAATGCAAACTTAAAACTCACTTTCTATTTGGCAAAAAAAAACTCACCAAATACATATATGTGAGATTGTGTGTGTGTGCATATGTATGATATATATAAAATATTATTACCCTTCATTTTGTATTATACTTTATGGATTAGAGTAATAACAGCTTAATTTATTAGATATGTTCTGATCTTTTAAATCAAATTGACTGCTTTATGGATATAAGGAACATTTGTATGTGTGTTTGATACATAGTTGTTTAATGTAAAATTCGCAAACATGATCAAAGATTTCAGAGTTTGGAAAATAAAAAGCTGACTTCAGGTTGTTTTGGATCAAAGATTTGATTTGCATTTAACTGTAAGATATTTTTCCATCCTTTATACAAACATAGATTAGACTTTCAAATGAAAGTGTAGGGAAAAAAAGGAAACAAAATCCTGAACATCCTCACAGTTAGGAAAAAATACTAGAAAGAAATATCTATTTATTATTGGTATTAAAATTAAAAACATCTATGATAAGATATATTCCTGTGATTGATTCAGCCTAAATGTATGAAGAGCAGTGCCACTTATAGAATGAAAATACAGCTTAACTATGTGTTTCCTAGCTCCAGAAATGCTACCTTTGAGTGATAATATTTACCTTTAAAAATTACACTATGCTTTCTCATAAAAACAGAAATTCATATTCATCCTTAACCTAGAAAGTTGTTGAATTATTGTACAAGCTTAAAATTCATGAACTTTCCTTGAACAATGGCTTCCCAAATAAAGGCTATTAGAAGGCTGCAAACACAGCAGAGAACCAAAGACTATTTGGAGAAGAATTCTGAGCGTGATAATAATGTGTCAAACAGAAGCAGTCCTTGGCAAGGTAAATGTGACTTGATCTTGTCTGTCATTCCATCCTTACTTGTGCGTTTTTTGCTGTCTTCCCAGGTGATCAGTGCTCAGACTGTTTTTGCCCTTTGAGTTGCACTGTAAGAATGTACTTCCCGCTCTAGTCATGTGTTCCTCTTGTTATCCTTCACCACAACTTGTCCTGTGTCACATTCCTTCAGGCCTTGTTGAATAACAGGCTGCTTGATTTGGTAAAACTGACCGGATCACAGAGTTATGCTTAACAAACACGGTAGCCAAAATTTTTAAATGATGTATTTCAGGTTTTATCAATTGAATAAGTTCGTTTGGGATTTTTAAGAAAGGAGTAATGAATCAAAGATTTTAGAGAGGTAGATGTTGTCAAATTCTGCACATTACACTATATAGGTCACTAGTAGTCCACACACCTTGACAAAGTAAACATCAGCTTTATAGAAAACATTTTATTTTTTCTTGAGTTGCCAATTCACCATTCTAGTTTATTATATCAGAATTGTTTATCCACACATAACAGAAAACTTCAACCCAGCTATCTTTAATAATAATGAATATTTTTTCATATTAAAAATGATCAAATATTGAAGAGTTGGCCAGTAGTTTGACACACACCCATTTCTAACCTGAACAATGGGAAGGGAAACAAGATTGACAGAGGTGCCTTCCAGTCATGATCCACTTGTTACAGCTATGTTTGAGACCTACCTCATCTGAAGTCTATGAGATGTCTAAACAAAAGTGGGATTACTGTACTAAAAAGGATGAGGGGGACAGGTCCATTGTTGGCTAAGCAACCATGATCATTGGTTCTTTGCACCATATGTACCTCTGGTATCCTTTGTCCGCTCTTTTTAATACTAAAAATACAAACAAGTAAGCCAACAAAAGCAATTGTGTTTACAATTTTCCAAGGGGTTCTTCACTTTTAGCCAATTCTCTGCACAATTAAATTGTAGAAAACTATGAAACAAGATATTTCTGCCTATCTGACCAGGCATGCCGTAAAATTTGTAAGTTTAATCAAATGTTGTTATAAGTGATGTGATTATAAAAGGATAGTTTCTCTGATTGTAGTTCCGTGTTTATTATAGACTGAACCAATGGTTGTTTCATACATGCAAACAGAGGGCTCACTCTGAATAAAATTGTGACAAAATCACAATGCTCTACATATTAACTAGATACTCCTTTCCCTTTCCTTCCTCTCTAATCTAAATTATCAAGCAAAATTTTAGTGAATACATTGTTAATAAAATCTACATTTACTGTGTTATCTCCAATATTTTAATTGATAAGGGCTCTATAGCATCAAAAATATGCTACTCTTCACAATTGATTTTAATTCAATTAAAATTAACTCACAGATTAATTACAGATTAAAATAAGTCACCATTGATATTTTTCACTGTATAGCTTTTATAGGATATACTCCATTACAGGAGAAATGGAGTACAGGAGAAATATACATATACTAATAAATATAAATGAGTGATAAGGATGTTGGTAGATGACAAGGAGTATGAAGTAGAAAGAATGAAAATCCACATAATGTGAACCACAAGGAAACATGATAGCTTTGTAAGAGATGGGGAAATAACTGCAGGTTACACAGAAATTACAGCATACATTTTGGATTCTATCTTTACCCCTCTCTTGCAGCATATTTTTCCTTTCCTCAAATCTTGTTTATCTTCACCGGTTTTACTAAACTGCCATTTAGTTCAAGTTGCCTTCAAAAAGATCGATTAATCGGAATGTTATTCATTTTGTCAGTATTCCAAAATACAGATGAACATCATATATTTAAGAATAACTTTTCAAGGATGAATTCAGATCTCCAAAATAGCCATTTTACTGGATTAAAAAACAAAAAACTCAAAACTCCAATCTATGAGGCTTTTAGAGGAAGGGATGTGAATGTAAAGTTCACACAGAGAAGCACAATAAAACATTCCATACATTGTCACTGGCAGTAGGAATCAAATGGTGGAATTTAAAATTTATTAAATGTTGGATAATTAACTAATATTTACAATAAAATTTACAGTGGAGCACGGTTGGGATATTCAACAGTAGGTATTTTCTGTCAGAAGGGAGTAGGATTATTAAAAGGAGGTTAGGACTGAACCTCGGAAAGAAAAGACTTCTGGGAATAACCTGAGAGTTTGGGAAGAACAGGATCTGGACTCCCAATGCCGAGAGGAATCAAGATTTGTTGCCAAAATTGACAGTCAGCTTCTACCTAACAATTCTGCCTTATAAATGAATAAAATCAGGGGAAAGAAGCCTCATAAAGGCCAAGAGGAGTACTAACTTCCTTTGAGATCTAAAAAAAGTTAATTGAGCTACAAATAAATAGTGTTGAAATGATTTCATTTGAGAAAAGATATCGACTAATTGTGGCACACCTGACACTCCAATCCTGAGTTTTACTGGCGTCTAAATGGAAACTATTGTTCGTATTGCCTTACGCATGAACTTTTTCTGTAAAACTGTTTTCGGTTTCAACTTGTATTCCATCAATTTTTCTCAAATAATGTTGAGACTTTGAAAAGGAAATTTAGAAAAATTTGGAGGAAAAACCCATTTGACCTTCTTTTCTTCCTGCAACTTAAACATCTGTGTAATGGAAAGGCTATAGTAGTATATTACTTATCATGTTTTCTTCATTAAAAAAATTCTCTAAAATCATTTCAGATATTAGCGTAGTAATACTCGTCAAGTTAATTGGATCGGATTTCAATATTTTCAATACTTTCCACCCCAAATGTTATGAATTTAAATGCTAACTTAAAAGTCTGAGATTCTATGATTTTAACAGTTTTCTTCCTTTCATTTAATTTTGCTGTAAAATTATTGAGACCGCTGACATTTTAATTTACCCCGATAAGGACTGTGGAATTGAGGAATGTGAAAGATAAGTTCTCAGACTTAATTTTATGAATGTGTGGGAGTTGGCAGTGATGTCCTTGAAAGCTGAGCTCTATTTGCAATGATGACCTACACTGAAGAGATGCTTTGTCTAAGACGTTTGAAAAGTCCCAGTGTTCTGGTTTATGGTGGTCATGTCTGAGTACATCAGGGCTCGGGGGTAATCATGAGAAAAAAGTAAGCTGTATGAATATGCAATTAGAAATCTTAATTGAAATCATTTCCTTGCTGCCAAGGAGGTGGCCCTTAGTGTTTCAACTCAGTTGAGATCCTAGATACAGGTATTGACATTAAAGAGCATTACTTAACTTTCAAGAATTAAGTTGAGGCAGATATTCCTCTAGATAGGTTTCATCTCATCGTTTTGCCTTATCTAAAGCACAATCTCTCTGACCAACCTGTCCTTCCAGTGTCTCGATCACATTCTTTTGGGGAAAAACTCTCCACATTTGGAAGCATTTCTAAAGGGATCTCATTTGCATTCAAACTTTTATTGAAATTGACTCTCTCCAGAGTAAAACCCACTTTCCAACCCTATAGCTAAAAATATCTCTAAAAAACACTTTCTCTTATCATATTTTCATACTCTTTAAAATGCTAATGAAAGGGAGAATATTTGATGTGTATCTTCTTCTCAAATGTGTGTTTTAGGCCGTAATTCTGATACTATCGCTTAGCCATTTATTAACAGCAATCTGCTTCTAGCACTCTCTCGCAATTCAGCTATCATCCTTGAAACAGTCTTGGGCTATTAGAAACTCATTCACATATTTCTCTTCACCAAATTTCGTGCTACTATATTCTGGTGTGTGTCTGAATCAATATAAATGAGTATTTTAATACAGACTATGACATTTTTAACTCCACTGGCATCTATTCTTCAATACTCTTTAATCTCTCTTAAAAATTTTCAAATTCTCATTTTCACTTACGTGCTCCAACCACATCTTCCAACAGAATCTTAACCCAAAAGTCAGATGTTTTTGTAATTATAAATTTTGAGCTATTCTGAGTCACTGAGTTAGGTTCTGAGCATAATATAGTGCCTCTCTTGTCTGTAGCAGCTAGGCTTTCTTCCTAGTGTCTTCCAATGGCATTCATTCCAACTTGAGAACTGATGCCTGGTTCTGCTTTTCAAAGGTTTAAAGATTTTTGGAAGGTTTAATCTCTTTAATTCCTGCTTAAATGATGCCATTTTATCACATCTTTTTATCAGTATAAAACATTTTCACTGATTTAGTCTCTCATAGGTTTTAATCTCTTTTGTAGACTTTACATTTTTCAGTATACACAATAATTACTTGTATATATTTCCTCATCTTTTTGTATTTTAAAATATTTAGGAGTAAGACCATGTCTTAATTTTATATCCCATCCAAAAATGTCTGACATCTTACCTAATGATATTAAGAATCCATGAATTTTGCTGAAATAATAGAAAATCAGACTTGGGAGAATATCTGCAATGAGAAGAATGAAAAGGAAGCTGGTTTTGCATCATTGGGAGAATTTTTACAAGTCTGGAATGGACTGAAATGAGTAAAGCACACATGTTAGGTATAAAATTCAAGGGGCCATGAAAACATCCACAGTAATGTTAAGTTATACTTTATAAGCCAACCATGAAGCAAAAATCCAAAATAACAAATATCAACATTCTAAATAAAACTAGGTTTATTGAGTTTTCCTTTTACCTTAGTTTCCAACATGACCCCTTATGGGACTGGGTGGCAATGAGAGGTAAATATTCAGAAATAATGACTGAACAGAATTGGTGCCCTGGCTAGTAAAAAGTAAAGAAACGTAAGAACCACATACAGGAAAGAACAGATGTCACATAATTTACTTTTTTTCCAATTTTGCTAGTGTGAGTAGCTCTCTTTGTAAAAGAAAGAGAACAAACATAATTATACTTTTTGTTGGTTGTTTTGCAGAGAAACAGAGAAAGTGAGACTGAGATAGACTCAGAACAAACTCAGTTTTACAATATCACAGAGTTTGGAAGCTGTGGAGAAAAGTTCCTTAGGGTCAATAAGATCCATTCGGAAAATCATTCCATTTTGTCACTCCAGATGGTACTTACTTCGTTCACCTAAACATCACCTCTCTTACTGCTCAATGTCCTTTCTTTGGTTGTTTTTGATTATTCATGATTCTAGGAAGCCATCAGCACATGTTAAAAAAAGTTAGTATAGTTGAAATGGATGCTATCTACAGTCTTAATTTAGTAAAGTTAGAGAGCAGTTTATTAATGGTATTTTTCTTTTCCTTTGACTAACGCGTTCAGACTCTACTCTTTCATTTTTTGAAAACCAAGCAGGCGTTAGAGTAATTAATGAACTGCAGTTAGAGACCATAAACTTTATCTTTTTATCATAGCATTCTTTCCTGTAACCCTTATCAAAGTGAAATGAAAGGTATCTATCTATTTACAGATAAGGTGTTGAAAATGTTTCAACTTTTCACGAATAGCTTACTGCCTTTCAATTCCTTCCCTAAATCAGTAAGTTTCATCTCTTTTTCTACAGAAAATTATATTATCATATTAAGGTTTGCAAACAATTGTTAGTCACTGCTTTTTTTCCTAATGCATCACCATTCATAGCTTATTTTTGACTAGAGCTGGCACTTGAGAGGGGTGTTGCTATTTGGTGAGTTTTCCTATTATGAAACTCAGGATGACATTTTAATTTCCATCCAGTCCTTTGAGCTTTAGCTTTCAGTTGGTGAAATCGAGCTCCTTTTTTATTTCCTGAGTGCCACATAATGCAAAAGCTAATTTTAATTTCTTTCAAAGCCTTTGTGAATTTTCTATCCCTTTTGCCACCCTGTATTTTACAAGACAGAATAGTCATCTGTGTTCTGACAGATAGCCTGTTTTCTGAACTGGGTCTGCATTCATACCTTGTAAAACATGCTTAAGTTATGTAACTTAAGAAGTAAAAGAAAATTTATTTATTCTTTCCCAAAAAGTATAAAAATATGTTCTACTCATAGTAACTTTCAATTAATGTTGCTAAACAATAGTGTATTATTACCATTATTTTCAATAGATTCTCTTATTAGTATATTATCACCCTCTTTTCTAAATAGTTTCTGAAATGACCTGCTTAAAAAATCCATTGGTATTTTGTGGATTTTAATCATTATAATTAAAAAGTTCTGAATATGCAAATATAAAAATAAGAACTGGCACTCAACTGATTGCACTTGGAAATGGGTTTATATAATGAAAAATATTATTTTTACCTTTCTGCATGTGCATATCGTTGTACCAAACTGTGTAATTTTCACCAACACCACTTGGGCTTCAAACAAGCCATCTTGATTTACATGCGTATCCAAATGATTCTGTTCAGAATGAGATCATGATTCAGTGACCTCATTTTATACACAGCTTATGGATTCCACAGCTCACAGCTTGAGTGGTTCTTATGCTTAGAACAGTTTGCTTTTTTCTGGTGGCTTAGCAACTCACTGGTGCGGTGTAGGCTTGCCTTTCATCAACTGCTTAAATATAAAAATCTCAGCCTGTACGTAAAATCTCAGCATGCACGGGGGCTTTAAATGCAAGCATGAGAATGGAGTACTTATGAAACCTTAAATTTCTGGTAACCTACTTTTTACATCTTTCTGTAAAACATGCTTTTTAAAATATAAAATTTACCCTGCATGGGCAGATTAGCACAGAAATGTCATCAGCACTTAATACTTTAACCAAATAATCAGAAGAAGCAACACAAAATAAGTTATAATCACTAAGGAAAACAATATGCATTCATGTACAAAATTTTTCAGCTTGCAGGATTTAAAAGCAATAAATCTAAGGTTAGTAAGAGAGAAATTTCAAATTCAAATATTATAACTTATTTTTCAATGTCCTAGCTATAAATATGACTAATACACAATAGGGAACTATATCATCCCTGAATAGTTCTCTATTTTGATAGTGGATAAACCAGGAAAAGAAGATTATATAACCAAGGTATAAGATTATTCAGAAACTAGGCTACAACAAGGATGTAATCAAACCTTCCACTGAATTTCCTCACTGCTTTCTCATTTCACTGAAGCAATTCAGTTCACTGAGTGTCATTAAGTAAAATGGAGCTCAAAAGTCAGAGCAATTACAAGAGAGGAATGTTGAGAAGATTTAAATGTGTCCTAAAATGAGACCCTGGTCCTGACGCTACACTATATGTCAATTTAATGTCTCCATTTTAGCAGCTGCCCTGCAGCAAATACAAAATGTAAAATCAACCGGTTTGCCCTTAGGTTTCAGTAGAACTCCTGACGATCATTTTACTTCATCTGTGTCGAGCTGAAGGGACTTTAACACTGTACATTGAAGTCCAGAGCCACCTGGAGTTTAATCACATGGATTCTAAGCAATTATTATGTGGGTCTAGCATCTAATCTTTTTAAATAAGTGTTTTCCTCTTCAGACTTTACCCCAAGCATCATGATTGACCCTCAAGTCTGGATGTCTGTTCCAGTTCTCCACATGGTCTCCTATAAACCAGTGCTTTCTAGGCATCTAGGTACAAGTATGTTTGTGCATTATAAACAGTAAATTGTTCTCAGCAATTGTGAACAGGTGGTAAGAAATTCAAAGGATAGGGCTACTGGGACATTAGCCTTTAATGGAACTTCAGAGACAATTGCTACTGAAAATTAACCAGAAGAACCAAAGAGAATTCCAATCCTCTTCACTTATCTTAGCATTGGTCAGGATTATTAGAATTCAGAGACACTTATTTTTCTGCTATTTCTTTAATCTGTTTTATACCAGTTAATATACTTGCCTAGATTTTTGGTTCTAAATCTGGCTGTGCACAAGTTTCTTTTAGATTGCGTTTTGAAATACAGTTGCCTGACCTTTATTCCCAGAGTTTCTCCTTCCATTTTAGAATCATCAGCATAGAATACCATGCAAATAAGGCATACAGTTTTCATGCACTTAGAATTTTACAGACTGGAATTCCCAAATACTTCCAGTTTTTGAATATGACTTCCTTTCTCAACAGACATTCCCCAACTGTTAACCGTGAAAGTGTATACTCATCCTTCACGTACTAGACCAAATACATTTCTTTTTCTAAAAAGCCTTATCAAAATTTCCATGGCAGACTTAGACATTTAGTTTGTGCTTTCATTCACTTGAAAACACTGCCTTTATAATTATTACATTTTACTATATTGCAATTACATATATGTCCATCTCAAAACAAGATAATACAGAAGAGATTCTGGTTTCATGTCTGTGTGTGTGTGTGTGTGTGTGTGTGTGTGTGTTTAAATACCAGAATCTAGGGCTCTGCTTGATAAATCACCTCTGAATGAATCAGCAAATAATGGCGAGGAAACATTCACTCACCCTAACATCCATTCCAGAACTGTGTACCACAATTCCCTAAATGCCTACAATTTGACTATAGGTCAATCATACCAATTCTGTTGCCAGCTTTGAATAAATATAAAATAAATGGTGCACTTTACTCTGTGTGTTGGTAGATACTTGGGCACGTGCAATGTGACACATTATTACTTTTGTGTTTGATTACATGGAAAGTTGTGTAGACATTCATAAATGTAGCAACCCTAACCATTGATCCTTATGAGTCAAAGTCCCCCTGACTGTAACAACAGTCTATTTCCCATGACTGTTACTGTTTCCACCTTGTTTCTATAGGTTAAATGATGCTGCTTGGCCATTCTGAAATTCTGGAAAGCTCTTTCCAGGGGCAGTATCTGCTGTCTACTTCCACCTGTTGGAGGACAGTCACCACTGAGATTCCCAAAGAGGCTGGTATGAGTCCCGTTTGCTTTTACTGCTTACATGAAAGGCATGTTCTATGATCTCCTGGGCTCTAAGGCCCAGTGTGCATTCTCTATCTTCATGAGATAAAACCATTCTAACACTTCAGTCTTTCCTCTCAGGCCTTTTGACCCCTTCCTAAACACTCTTCAAAGGCAGTAGCAGAACCTTTACCTCATTCACTATTGGCTCTGTTTGTTTACAAACTTCAAGGAATCATTTTCAGCATCAAATTATTATTGGTTCCCGAAGTTCCTGCCGGGATGTTGAAACTCTAGTCATGAGAAAGTACTCTCATGTTAATAATTTATCTCCTATCCAGCACCCTACAAGTGGTCAAAAAAACAACAATTAACCTCACGATCACCTCCAAACATATCCACCAGTTAATGCTGAACTGTATTAGCCAAGCCTTGCAATCCTTTCAACACGTATCCTCTTCCTCTCAGAGTACAGAGTGCAAACCATATTGTGACCTGACCATTTGCCTGGAGAGACAATAAGAGGAAATGAGGATGAATTTTAAGGTAACATACAAATCATTGCATAAAGTAGAAAATTAATGTATACATCCTAGTATATGTGAAAATTTAGCATCTTATGAAGGTGGTATCTCAAATTACTGGAGCAAGAATGGACTCCAAGAAATGGTTTTAGAAAAACTGTATAGCCAATTGGGGAAAAAATCAAAATTAAATCCACATCTCTCACCACACTCCAAAAATCTAAATAGATTAGAAATCTAAATGAAAAGAATAAAATTGTACAATTACTAGAAGAAAATACTCAGAAAAGTCTTTCTAAGTATGATTTAAATTTTTGATGCATTAAAATAAAAGAGTGTGGGGCCAGCTCAGTGATGTAAGTGGTTAAGTTCACACACTCTGCTTCAGCAGCCTGGAGTTCACAAGGTTGGATCCCAGGTATAGACCTATACACTGTTCATTAAGACATGCTGTCACAGCATCCCACATACAAAATGGGGGAAGATTGGCACAGATGTTAGCTCAGGGACAATCTTCCTGAAGCAAAAGGACAAAGTTGGCAACAGATGTTAGCACAGGGCCAACCTTCCTCATCAAAAAAATTTTTAAAAAGAGAGATAACTAGGGTTCCCCTGGCAATCAGCCCCCATCCTTAGGAGTGGTCCAAAGTCATCTTACTAACATAAACTGAGTTGTGGTGGAAAGGGGCTTGTTATGAACAACAAGATACCCCTTTCACCTTTATGGCTCTGAGGCAATTTCAGGAACTGAGGACAAGAGAAAAAACATTATAACAAAAGATGCTTCCATTTGAGGAGGATCCAAGATGGCGCCGTGAGTAGTCCTCTTTGTCTCTCCCCCTTCGAGTCTACAATTATTTGGACACTCATCGCTTAACAAAGGATATCCAGACAGCATCTCTGGACGTCTGAGAGACCCACGCGACTATACATCGGAAGGCGGACAGACTTCCCTCTGGGAGGTTGTGGAGATAGGTGAGAACTCTCCGACCCCGACCGAACAGCCTAGTACCTGGAAGCAGCTTTCTTCCAATGGATGCCCCCAGAAGATCAACACACACCTAGGGCAGGAGCGAGCACACAATAGAGGAGTGACGGTGGAAACAGGTGACCAGAACCCTACCTAAACCTCCCGCAATTACTCCTAAAAGCAGAGGGAAACTCTAGAGTTACACACCTGAGCCCGCGGGGAGAGTCTCTCCCCGCCATTGGCGGGGAGATCCCGCCTGGTGTTCGCGGCACCCGGAGGGTCCCAGAGAGAATCACTGAGGGTACGGAGGCCCCCCGGCTGCCACTGCCTGCACGGTGGGGAAAGGGATTGCCGGAGATCTCAGAGAGGACGGGGGCTGGGTGAAGCTGCAGAGGCCGGCTCCGCACCCCGGAGGGGAAGCTCCAGAGTTCCTCCCGGGCAGCAGACAAAACTCTCTGTCTGCCATTGGCGGAGGGGCCATGCCCAGCATTCACAACACCGGGAAAGTCCCAGAGAGAGTCCCAGAGGGCGAGGTGACCCCTGGCTGCCGTTGCCCGCCCCGTGGGGTAAGGGATTGCCGGAGATCTCAGAGAGGACTGGGGCTGGTGGGAGCTCCAGAGGCCGACCCTGCGGCCCGGAGGGGAAGCTCCAGAGTTCTGCCCTGGCAGCAGACAAAACTCTCTGTCGGCTATTAGCGGAGGGGCCATGCCCAGCATCCACAACATCAGGAGGGGCCCGGAGAGGAGAATATCAGGCAGGGCAGCAGCTGACCAGCTACCACTGAAATCGGGATCTCCGGCTATCCCCCAGACAGGGCAAAGGGCTCCCCGAGTTCCTGGGGAACAGGACTGGGGCTGGGTGGAGTTCCAGCAACCCAGCTCCGTAGCCTAAGGGGAAATCCTACAGGCTCACAGCAGCCTCAGGGAAAGCCTCTGCACAGCACTAGTAGAGAGCACCCATCTGGCAGCCACAAGGCTGGAAGACCCCGGGACAAAAGTAGCATAGCTAGGTGAGCTAACCACAGACTGTAGAAGATGCCAATAGCTCTGCTGTGACCCATAGTGGACAAGTGAGATTTTGTGGGTGCCGACAGTGACGGAGCGGTAAATATAAGTGATCCTACCCCTGGCCGCTGGAAAAGCCCATAACACCGTTGCAGACCCCAAGGAGGGAGCACGTCTAGGTGGGCTGCAACAGTAGGCACCAGCAGCCTGAAGCCCCCCCATAATGGCCCCCATGGAAGAAGAGGGAATCCAGAAGACCACTGTGACTACAAGGAGGGGCCCAGGCCCAGTTAGCAACTGCGGATAGAGTTCCTGGTTGGTGCAGTATAAAGAGCTGCTCCCCCACCACAGCAGCAGAAACATGTGGAAGGAGCAACTAAACTCTATCTCTATGCAGAGGCACAAATCTACAACATCAAGCAATATGAAAAAATACATTAAATCTCCAGAACAGAAGGAAAATAACAAATACACAGAAAACAGTCCCAAAGAAAATGAGATATATAACCTAAATGATGATGACTTCAAAACAGCCATCATTAAAATACTCAATGAGTTAAGAGAGAATTCAGCTAGACAACTCAACGAGTTCAGGAGCTATGTGACAAAAGAGTTTGATACGATAAAGAAGAACCAAACAGAAATACTGGAAATGAAGAACACAATAGAGGAGATTAAGAAAAATCTAGATGCACTGAACAGTAGGGCCGATAATATGGAAGAAAGAATTAGCAATTTGGAAGATGGCAATGTAGAAATGCTGCAGGCAGAGGAGGAGAGAGAAGTAAGACTAAAAAGAAATGAAGAAACTCTCTGAGAATTATCAGACACAATTAGGAGATGCAACGTAAGGATCATAGGTATACCAGAGGGAGAAGAGAAGGAGAAAGGGGCAGAACACCTATTCAAAGAAATAATGGCTGAGAACTTCCCAAATCTAGTGAGAGAGATGGATCTTCAGGTGACAGAAGCCAATAGATCTCCAAACTTTATCAATGCAAGAAGACCAACCCCACGGCATATAGTAGTGAAGCTAGCAAAAGTCAACGACAAGGAGAAAATACTAAGAACAGCCAGGCAAAAGAAACTAACCTACAAAGGAACCCCCATCAGGCTATCAGCAGATTTCTCAGCAGAAACTTTACAGGCTAGAAGAGAGTGGAATGATATATTCAATAATCTGAAGGACAAAAACCTACAGCCGAGAATTCTCTACCCAGCAGAAATATCCTTCAAATACGATGGAGAAATAAAAACTTTCCCAGATAAACAAAAGTTAAGGGAGTTCATTGCCACAAAACCTCCTCTTCAGGAAATCCTCAGGAAAACCCTCATTCCTGAAAAATCAAAAAAAGGAAAGGGGCTACAAAACCAAGAGCAGAGGAGATAAGTAGAAGGACAACAACAGAGAGTAGCAGCTCTTTATCAGATTAAACCATGGGATGAGAAACAAAGGAAATTGAAGAAAACCAGAAAACAAGACACAAAATGGTAGTGGTAGGCTCCCACATCTCAATAATCACTCTAAATGTAAATGGATTGAACTCCCTAATCAAAAGACACAGAGTGGCAGGATGGATCAAAGAACAAGACCCAACAATATGCTGCCTCCAGGAAACACACCTCAGCCCCAAAGACAAACACAGACTCAGAGTGAAGGGATGGAGAACAATACTCCAAGCTAATAATGAACAAAAGAAAGCAGGTGTCGCTATACTAATATCAGACAAGGTAGACTTCAAAGCAAAACAGATAAAGAAAGACAAAGAGGGACAGTATATAATGATAAAAGGGACTCTCCATCAAGAAGACATAACACTTATAAATATATACGCACCCAACACAGGAGCACCAAAATTTGTAAAGCAACTCTCAATAGAACTAAAAGAAGAAATCAACAACAATACAATAATAGTAGGGGACCTCAACACACCATTAACACCAATGGACAGAACATCCAAACAGAAAATCAACAATGAAATAATAGAATTAAATGAAAAATTAGACCAGATGGACTTAATAGATATATATAGAACACTTCATTCAAAAACAGCAGATTACACATTCTTCTCAAGTGCACATGGAACATTCTCAAGGATTGACCATATTTTGGGAAACAAAGCAAACATCAATAAATACAAGAGAGTTGAAATAATATCAAGCATCTTTTCTGATCATAATGCTATGACACTAGAAATCAATTACAAGAAAAAAGCAGAGAAAGGTGCAAAAATGTGGAGACTAAACAACACGCTTCTGAACAAACAATGGATCATTGAAGAAATTAAAGAAGAAATCAAATATTATCTGGAGACAAATGAAAATGAGAACACGACATACCAAATCATTTGGGATGCAGCAAAAGCAGTCCTAAGAGGGAAATTCATCGCAATACAGGCTCACCTCACTAAACAAGAAAAAGCTCCCATAAGCAACCTCAAATGACACCTAACAGAACTAGAAAAAGAAGAACAAACAAAGCCCAGAGTCAGCAGAAGGAGGGAAATAATAAAAATAAGAGCAGAAATAAACGATATTGAAACAAAAAAGACAATAGAAAGGATCAATGAAACAAAGAGTTGGTTCTTTGAAAAAATTAACAAAATCGACAAACCTTTAGCCAGACTCACCAAGAAAAGAAGAGAGAAATCGCAAATAAATAAAATTAGGAATGAGAGAGGAGAAATCACAACAGATACCAATGAAATACAAGGGATCATAAGAGAATACTATGAAAAACTATATGCCAGCAAATTGAACAACCTGGAAGAAATGGACAAATTCCTAGACTCCTACAATCTCCCCAAACTGAATCAGTAAGAAATAGAGAATCTGCATAGGCCAATCACAAGTAAGGAAATAGAAACGGTAATCAAAAACCTCCCCAAAAATAAGAGTCCAGGACCAGACGGCTTCTCTGGAGAATCCTACCAAACATTCAAAGAAGACTTAATACCTATTCTTCTCAAACTGTTCCAGAAAATTGAGAAAGATGGAGTACTCCCTAACACATTCTATGAAGCCAACATCACTCTGATCCCCAAACCTGACAAGGACAACACAAAGAAGGAGAACTACAGGCCGATATCACTGATGAACATAGATGCAAAAATCCTCAACAAAATTTTGGCAAACCGAATACAGCAATACATCAAAAAGATTATACACCATGATCAAGTGGGATTTATACCAGGGACACAGGGATGGTTCAACATCCGCAAGTCAATCAATGTGATACACTACATCAACAAAATGAAAAACAAAAACCACATGATCATCTCAATAGACGCAGAGAAAGCATTCGACAAGATCCAACACCCATTTGATAAAAACCCTAAATAAAATGGGTATAGAAGGAAAGTACCTCAGCATAATAAAGGCCATATATGACAGACCCACAGCCAACATCATACTCAATGGACAAAAATTGAAAGCCATCCCTCTGAGGACAGGAACAAGACAAGGGTGCCCACTTTCACCACTCCTATTCAACATAGTACTGGAGGTGCTGGCCAGAGCAATTCGGCAGGAAAAAAAAATAAAAGGAATCCAAATAGGTAATGAAGAAGTAAAACTCTCGCTGTTTGCAGACAACATGATCTTATATACAGAAAACCCCAAAGAATCCACAGAAAAACTATTAGAAATAATCAACAACTACAGCAAAGTAGCAGGGTATAAAATCAACATACATAAATCAGTAGCATTTCTATACGCTAACAATGAACTAACAGAAAAAGAACTCAAGAGCTCAATACCATTCACAATCGCAACGAAAAGAATAAAATACCTTAGGATAAACTTAACCAAGGAAGTGAAGGATCTATACAATGAAAACTACAAGACTTTCTTGAAAGAAATTGACGATGACATAAAGAGATGGAAAGACATTCCATGCACATGGATTGGAAGAATAAACATAGTTAAAATGTCCATACTACCTAAAGCCATATACAGATTCAATGCTATCCCAATCAGAATCCCAAGAACATTCTTCACAGAAATTTAACAAACAATCCTAAAATTCATATGGGGCAACAAAAGACTGCGAATTGCTAAAGCAATCCTGAGCAAGAAAAACAAAGCCGGCGGAATCACAATCTCCCATTTCAAAACATACTACAAAGCTACAGTGATCAAAACAGCATGATACTGGTACAAAAACAGGTCCACAGATCAATGGAACAGAATTGAAAGCCCAGAGATAAAACCACACATCTATGGACAGCTAATCTTCGACAAAGGAGCAGAGGGCCTACAATGGAGAAAAGAAAGTCTCTTCAACAAATGGTGCTGGGAAAACTGGACAGCCACGTGTAAAAGATTGAAAATTGACCATTCTTTTTCACCACACAACAAAATAAACTCAAAATGGATCAAAGACCTAAAGATTAGGCCTGAAACAATAAGTCTTCTGGAAGAGAATATAGGCAGTACACTCTTTGACATCAGTTTCAAAAGAATCTTTTCGGACACTATAACTCCTCAGCTGAGGGAAACAATAGAAAGAATAAACAAATGGGACTTCATCAGACTAAAGAGCTTCTTCAAGGCAAGGGAAAACAGGATTGAAACAAAAAACAGCTCACTAATTGGGAAAATATATTTACAAGCCACTTATCCGACAAAGGATTAATCTCCATAATATACAAAGAACTCACACGGCTTAACAACAAAAAAACAAACAACCCGATCAAAAAATGAGCAGAGGACATGAACAGACATTTCTCAAAAGAAGATATGAATATGGCCAATAGACACATGAAAAGATGTTCATCACCGCTAATCATCAGGGAAATGCAAATCAAAACTACACTAAGATATCACCTTACACCCGTTAGATTGGCAAAAACATCCAAAACCAAGAGCGACAAATATTGGAGAGGTTGTGGAGAAAAAGGAACCCTCATACACTGTTGGTGGGAATGCAAACTGGTACAGCCACTATGGAAAACAGTATGGAGATTTCTCAAAAAGTTAAAAATAGAAATACCCTATGACCCAGCCATCCCATTACTGGGTATCTATCCTAAGAACCTGAAATCAGAAATCCCAAGAGTCTGTTGCACCCCTATGTTCATCGCAGCATTATTTACAATAGCCAAGACGTGGAACCAACCTACTTGCCCAGAAACTGATGATTGGATAAAGAAGATGTGGTATATATACACAATGGAATACTACTCAGCCATAAAAAAAGACAAAAGTGGCCCATTCACAACAACGTGGATGGACCTCGAGGGTATTATGTTAAGCGAAATAAGCCAGTCAGAGAAAGACGAACTCTATATGACTCCACTCATAGGTGGAAGTTAGTGTATTGACAAGGAGATCTGATCGGTGGTTACCAGGGAAAAGGGGGGGTGGGGGGAGGGCACAAAGGGGGAAGTGGGGTACCCACAACATGACTAACAAAAATGTACAACTGAAATCTCACAAGGTTGTAATCTATCATAACATTAATAAAAAAAAAAGAGAGAGAGATAACTAGGACTAAATAAAACTAAAATAACTTTTTTCAACAAACACCAAGAATCAAAATGCAGATGATAAAGGGGAACACACTATTTATGACATATCACAGATAAAAGGTTAATATGTTTAAAATCTTAAAAATGCAGGAAAAAAGAGATCAAATACTTGGCTGTAAAATGATATAAAATTAATCTAAAACATGTATAAGATGATTAAATTCAACAATAAATGACATGCAAAATAATAGGACACAGATTTTATTTCTCACCAATAAGATAGGTGAAAATTCAAAAGTTTGACAATATATACTTTTGCAAGACTGTAGTTAAAGGACATTCACATTGCATTTGATGAAGAGAATGAAAAAGATACGAAACCATCGTTTTTTTAAAAAAAATAAAGATAAACCAGAGAGTAATTTCCAGGATACATTGTTAAGTGTAAAAGATAGTGGAAGAGATTGTTTACAGTAGGCCCCACTTTGTATAAAAATAAATAAACAAAAAAGATGTGTCTGATAAAAAATGCATTTGCTTATGTTTGCATAATAAAGATAATCAGTAACTAATGCTACATCAAATTAAAAGGCTTCTGCAGAGCAAAGGAAACCATCAACAAAATGAAAAGGCAACTTACCAAATGGGAGAAAATATTTACAAATTATATTTGATAAGGGCTTAATATCCAAAATATATAAAGAACTCAGTAGCAAAAAGATGAAAACTTCAATTGAAAAATGGACAGAGGATAGGAGTAGACATTTTTCCAAAGAAGACATACAAATGGACAATGGCTACATGAAAAGGTGCTCAATACCACTAATCATCAGAGAAATGCAAATGAAAATCACCATGAGATATCATCTCATACTTGTTAGAAATACTAGTATCAAAAAGACAAGAAATAACAAGTGTTAGTGAGGATGTGGTGAACAGAGAACCCTTGTACACTGTTGGTGGGAATATAAACTGAGGCAAACACTATGGAAAAGAGAAGGGAATTTCCTCAAAGAATTCAAAATAGAACCATCAGATGATCCTGGAATTCCACTTCTGGGTATTTATCTGAAGGAAAGGAAAAACCTATCTTAAAAAGATATCTGCACTTCCATGTTCATTGTGGGATTATTTACAACAACCCAAGATGTGAAAGCCACCCAAGTGTCTATTGATGGATGAATGGATGAAGAAAATGTGATACACACACACGTGTGCACACACAAACACACACACACGCTGGAATATTAATCAACCATAAAAAGGAAGAAAATCTTGCCACTTGCGACAACATGGATGGAACTTGAGGGCATTATGCTAAGTGAAATAAGTCAGAAATAAAAAGACAAACACTGTATGATCTTATTTACATGTGGAAATGTGGAATCTAAAAAGAGAAACCTTGTAGATACAGAGAACAGATTGGCGGTTGGCAGAGGTGGATGTTGGGGCTGGAGAAAATGGGTGAAGGAGGTCAACAAGTGCAAACTTCCGGTTATGAGATAAGTCATGGGAATGTAATATACAGTATGTTGACTACAATTAATAATCCTGTATTGTATATGTGAAAGTTGCTAAGAGATCTTAAAAGTTCTTATCACAAGAAAATAGAAATTTGTCACTGTATGATGATGAATGTTAACTAGACTTATTGTGCTGATCATTTCACAATATATACAAATATTGAATCATTATGTCATACACTTGAAACTAATATAATGTTATATGCCAATTATATCTCAATAAAGAAAAAGGTACTAATGAATACATTTACCTACAAGGGGTAGGTGGGGCTAGGTTAAAGGAGATAAGAGAGCCTACTAGAAGCATTCCTGTTGGTACAGTTTTGACATTTGGAATCATAATACAGTTTGCATATTTAAATAAGTTAGTCAACAAGGATGGGAAAAAAAGAAAAACCCACGTTGAATATAGAACTAAAAATATTTGAATAGAATTTTATTTAAAATTTTAACATAACCACAGATTTTAAAAGGAAAATAATTTAAGGGGCTGGCCCTGTGGCGTAGTGGTTAAGTTTGGTGTGCTCTGCTTCATTGGCCCAGGTTTGTGGGTTCAGATCCCAGATGTGAACCTACACCGCTCATCCGCCATACTGTGAGGTGACCCACATATAAAGTGGAAGAAGATTGTCACAGATGTTACCTCAGGGACAATCTCCCCCTCAGAAAAAGAAAAAAAAAGAACAAATTAAGGAAATCAAATAACTTTTTTAGTGCAGTATTATAACAATATACATCCTTAGCAGGACATATTCTGAGGGGAAGAAAAAGTTCTTCAAAGATATTTTGCACTTTATTCAGCACGTTTGTTTTTGGTAGTGGTAGTGTAACAATTCTGAAACTATTTCCTGCCTTTTATAGAATTGAACAAATGAGTAGTATACCAATGTCTGGAATAATCAAGTGTTTCACTATGGTAGAAACAAAATACAAATATGAAATGAGAAAAGAGTAAAAAGAACTTTATATTTTGGATTGGAATTAGAGGTATCATTATTAATTCATAATATGGAATAATCTATATCCTGATAGCAATGGAGAAACTAGCATCAATAATGGCAGATTCTAGACTAGTGTAGAGGAAGTGTAAAGGGCATATGGAACATTTTATTGTGTAAATAATAAGTGATTCAAAAGATGGGAGATGTCTACAGCACACAAGAGCTAACTTAGAAAGTTTTGCATTAGGCAAAATTTCTAAATATGAGATAAATGTATATGAATTTTCATCTCATTATTCATGCAAATTGTGCATCTGAAAATTTTCAAAATAAAAACGTTGAAAAGTATAAAAATCCTTAATAACTGAATTAAGACAACTCATATTCACTGATGGAAGCAAAGATTTGTTACCATTCTGGCAAATTATAATTAAAATTTATGTTATGCTATTTTTATTGTATTTCTGTCTCAAACTTATATCAAACTTTATAGATTCTGATAGAATTTTTGGTTCTAAAATTTCAATTCTTGCTCTAGTGATTAGCTATTATGCTAATATCTTTTATAATGCTTGTAGTACATTTTATCTTTATTTAAATTTTTAATTGATTTTTGTGATGTTATACTTTATTCTATTTCTACTTTTCCTATTTTCTCTTCTTCATCATCCTCTTTTTAGTTGTTTTATTTCTACCCTGAAAAAATATGTGATATCTCTATATTATTCTACTTATCCAGTTTCATTTCTGTCTTTAATTAAAATGCATTCATACTCATTATCACATTCCTCACATATTTTATTGATGTTTTCTCAATCATTAATGAATTGCTTGAAGCATATCTCCTAGTATATTCAATGATACAACTCATGACTTCAGCTCTCCCTGTGTTATTTGTGTGTGTGTGTGTTTAAAAACTTGACTATTTTTGTGCTGTTTTAGGTTCACAACAAAACTCAAAGGGAAGTATAAGAGATTTCTCATATATCCCCTGCCCCCACACAAGGATGTCCTCCTCATTACCAACATCATTCACCACTAGAAAGGTACATTTGTTACCAAGAATGAACCTACATTGACACATCATAATCACCCAAAGTCCATAGAGTTTACCTTGGGGGTCACACTTGGTGCTGTACATTCTATGAATCTGGACAAATGTATAATGACATATTCATCATTATAATATTGTACACAGTGGTTTCACTGCCCTAAAAATCCTCTATGCTCCACCTATTTATCCCACTCTCCTCCCAACTCCTGGCAAATAGTGATCTTTTTATTCCCTCCATTGTTTTACCTTTTCCAGAATATCATTAGTTGAAATTACAAAGTGTGTAGCTCTTTCACATTGACTTCTTTCACTTAGTAATATGAACGTTATTTTCTCCATGTCTTTTCATGGCTTGGCAGCTCCTATTGCTCCACATCCTAGTCAGGATCTAGTGTCTGTGTTCCAGATTTGGGCCATTCTAACAGATATGTAGTGGTAGCTCACTGTTATTTCAATTTGTAATTCCCTGATGACACATGATATGGAGCATCCTTTCTTACGCATATTTGCCATCTGTATATCTTCTTTGGTGAGGTGTTTGTTAAGGTCTTTGCACCATTTTTAATCTGGCTGTTTGTTTACTTGTTAAATTTTTAGGTGTTCTTTGTATATTTTGTACAACAGTCCTGTATCAGCTGTGTCTTCTGCATATATTTTCTCCCAGTCCGAGGCTGGCCTCTAATTCTCTTGACATTGTATTTTGAAGAGAAGAAGTTTTCAAGTTTAATAAAGTCCAGTTCATCAATTATTTCTTTTCTGGATCATGTCTTTACATTGTATCTAAAAAAATCACCATACCCAAGGTCATCTAGGTTTTTTCTGTTACTTTCTAGGAGTTTCATAGTTTTGCATTTTACATTTAGATCTATGATCCATTTTGAGTTCATTTTTGTGAAGGATGTGAGGTCTGTGTCTAGATTCAACTTTTGGCATGTGGATATCCAGTTGTTCCAACAATATTTGTTGAAGAGACTATCTTGGTTCCATGGTATTGCCTTTACTCCTTTGTCAAAGATCAGTTGACCATATTTATCGGAGGGGTGGAGCTATTTCTGGGCTCTCTATTCTAGTCCATAGATCTATTTGTCCGTTTGACTATAGGACTGCTTATTAAAACAATCAAAAGGAGCAGAAACATAAACAAAAAAATATGACCTCATAAAAGTGAATATGTAGGCCACAAAGTGGGAGAATGTATTTACTGGAAATGAAATAATAGAATTCATATCTACAAATATAAAAATGCTAACAAATCAATAGGCAAAGACCTACTATCCAATAGAAAAATGAAGAGGGAAATTTAAATAAGCGCTTCATCATATAGCATATATTAGCAGCCAACAAGCTTATAAAAATTTCCTTAGCCTTGATAGCATCAATAAAATGCAAATCAAAACCGTAATGCCATGTTACCGCATCCTTCTAGAGTCCCTAAAATTAGAAGACAGGCGGAAAGTTTTAAAAGGACATTGAGCAAATTCTACTCCCATAGATTTCTGGAGGAGTGTACGTAAACACAAACATTTTGAAAACACTTTGGCATGATTTACTATTTGTAGACACAGCAGATTCTGTGATACAACAATTCCGCTATCACATACATAATCAACAGAAGTAGGAAATCAGACAGATGTTTACTAAAAGATATGTGCAAGAATGCTCATAACAACATAATAATCCCAGGAAGGAAACATCATTAACAGTAGAATAAACAAACAAATTGAGATGTAACAATGCAGTGGACAATAAACAACAATATGAGTGAATATTAAAATCATAATATTAGCCAAAAGTTGCTGAATATGAAAAGTACATATCATTTGATTTCATTCAAATAAAGTCCAAAAATAGGCAAAACAATTTTAGTATTTTAAGTCAGAACAATAGATAACTTTGTGGGGAGAAGAAATGCCATGACTGAGATTGGGGCATTGAGGAGATTTCTGAGATGTTGGCAGTAGTCTATTTCCTGATCTATCTGAAGGCTAACATGGTATTTTGACATTGTTCTCATTCACGAAGTGCTACACTTCTGAAGTGTGTACATTTCTGTATTTTTCTTACATTTCAAAATAATATTTATTTTAAAATATTGTTTACTTAGCAACAGTTAATGAGAGTTCATGGATAAGAAGTAACTTGTCTTAAACATGTATTTGTTTTGATTTTTCCAAAAGGGTATATAACGATTTTATTTAAAAATACATTCTAGGGCCTGGCCTGGTGGCGTAGTGCTGAAGTTTGCACACTCTGCTTCGGTGGCCAGAGGTTCACAAGTTTGGATCCCGGGTATGGACCCAGCACCGCTCATCAAGCCACACTGTGGTGGCATACTACATAAAATAGAGGAAAATGGGCACAGATGTTAGCTCAGCGACAATCTTCCTCAAGCAAAAATAGGAAGATTGGCAACAGATGTCACCTGAGGGCCAATCTTCCTCACACACACAAAAACATTCTAATTATTAAAATAAAAACATTAAATTAATGCCAGTAGAATGTGTAAATTCAACATCAGCAATGGAATATCCTGAAACAAAACAAACTGTCTAATACCCTCAATTATTTTTAATGCATACAGAAGAAAGCATTTTTAGTAAAAACAGACAAGGAGAAAAAATAGGTTTGTAGAAAGCAGTAAATACCTAATAGTAAATAGGGGAAATTTTAAAAAGTTTAATAACATTGGCAGTTAAGACAGATTGCCAGATTGGATTCTCAAAGATGCAAGTATTTTTTAATGGAGACATACTTAGAATACAAAGATATTAAAAATTATAAGTAAAAAATATTCCATGAAGAAAGGATAATGTTTTCAACAAATTGGGCTGGGGGGAAAAGTGACTCTAGACACAGACCTTACACTTGTCACAAAAATTAACTCAAAATGTATCATAGACCTATATGTAAAACACAAAATGATTAAACTTCTAGAAAATAACCTAGGAGAAAATCTAATTGATCTTGGGTTTGGTGATGACATTTTAGATACAACGCCAAAAGCAAGATCCATGAAAGAAAAAATCCACCAGATATGTTTCTGGAAGAGGGGGGGATGCAGCAGTTGTCTTGAATAACATGTGTGGTTTGCATATTTGAAAATGGGGGTGCCAAATATGTGTGTTATAGTTGCAAGAGTATCTTAAGAGGTGTTTTGAGCTCATCATAATGCATTATTTATTGCACCATGCTGAAGATTGTGTGGTAATTTTAAAAGGTGCAGAATTAATGAAATTGAAAATTGGTTGGATATTTTTATGGGAACTTATTATCTTGAAAAAAGATATCTTGTTTCCTAGTCATCTTTTAAAAAATAAATAATTTCCATAGAGATGCTGGGAAGAATCTATGCAAATGAATGAATTAGTGAAAATTGGCTGAATTTTTCAAAAGTCATTGTTGAATCAGGGCCGGCCTGGTGGTGCAGCGGTTAAGTTTGTGTGCTTCGGTGGCCTAGGGTTTGCCAGTTCAAATCCCGGGTGTGGACCTACCCACAACTTAAAAGCCATGCAGTGCCAGGCAGGCGTCCCACATATAAAGGAGAGGAAGATGGGCATGCCACGCATCTTAGCTCAGGGCCAATCTTCGTCAGCGAAAAGAGGAGGATTGGCAGCAGATGTTAGCTCATGGCTAATCCTCCTCAAAAAAAAAAAAAAAATGAGTTAACAAAAAAGCCATTGTTGAATCAAACTCAACTTTCAGTCTTCCAACTGCTTTTTCTCTTCCTGAAATGTATTTTTAAAAGTATCAAACCTGATTCCTTCATTATTGCTATTGAGTGTTCTCAGACTTGTTGTGCCCTTGGAAACATTACCGTTGGCCTCTTTTCCACCAGCACAATAAAATGCAGACATCTTTTCATCATTTAAATGTACTTCCAATCTACTCTCATTGGATTAGTGTAAAATAATTATAGTGCACTGCTTTAGGTATTTCTGTTAAGTGTTTTGGAGAACGTTCTAGAAAATTTACACATTTTAGTCACCAGACGACATTTATAAAAAATGTTTCACTGAGATTCAATTTGATCTATTCTCATCAACTGAATGTAAAAGATTTAAAGATAATCACACTTTGCTTTTAAATAATTATTGCCTGTTATGTTTAAAAAACAGATTACTGACTGTTATTTTCAAAGATTTAAAATAAACCTCTTTAATGATGCTTTATGTTTTGAATATTCATCTGGTAAATATATTGGGTTAACAAAACAAATCTGGAAGGCAGGATTATTGAAAAAATTTTTCTAGCCACATGTTTTCTTTCTTTTGTGTAAAGTAAATAGTGTAACTTTCCAATAAAGAAATAAATTTAATATCTTCAGATAAACCCATAGATCCGTAATGACAGAACCAGTCAGATCACCTCTTTTATTTTATGAAATCATACAACTAGTCATTCCGTTTCTTGTATGCTTAAACTCATAAGCACGTGATTTTCTGACGTTTACTAGAGAAGAATTTCACCAACTAGTAGAAAACACTTTCATTATCAGTGGTGAAAGCTTCATAGGAGCAAAAGATGTGTTTATAAATAACTTTCTCTGAAAAATTCAAACATGCCTTTTCAGAGTCAAGATGAGCTTCTTCCTCTAATTGACTTAAAACGTTTGAATGCCATGTCTCATCTTTGAAACATCAGTTACTTATCAGATATAGCATATCTCAATAAACTACCTATACTCATAACGCTATTTTGCCCTTTTAATGATAAATTTAATGATAGGTAGAAAACTCCTTTGCAATGTTCACTAAGAATAATTAATATGAAGAATGATCTAGATTCTTCAACTAACCATGCATGTGGTGCTTCAATACTCTGTTGATTCTTCAATATTTTCCTAAGTATTTTTCTTAGGAAACTTTCCTATATACAGCAATCCTCAGATTTTTCTTTTCCTTAATATTTGGACAAAGATTTACCAACCTATTTTTTCTTGTCATAAAAAATATCTGAAATAGTTGTCTCTGTTCTGGTGCTTGTGATGTAGATCCACTTTAGAGTAATTTGTTACCACATTACCGACAAGAGGTGAGTATTTTCTCTGTCTTAAAGCACATTTCCTCACCCAGGGCAGCACTGTCCTCTGTCAATTTTAGTTCAGTTGTCACTTTAGTGTTTATTGAGAGTTTTGCAGGGGTGAGGGGGTGGCGGCTGGGAAAGGGGTTCTATTGTCCTTGCTCTGGTTGTGACTTATAGACATTTAGAATGGGAAGCTGATATCATTGAAGCTGGTATGATCCAAGTGTCTATTTCTGAGACAAAACTAACTGAAGATAGCAATGTATTAAATAGTCACATCACACCTAATCTCTCTTTCGTGTTCTACTTTTTTCTCCCAAAGATTTTTATCAACTTCATATATACTATATACTATGCTAATTTTTATGCTTAGTGTTGATTGTCTGTCTCCTCTTGCCATCCACCTGTTTGTTCCCTCATTATGGAATATGGAAGGTGCAGGGGAGGAAGACGCCTCCTCTACCTGCTGCGGGTTCTTCTGGTCAGAGAACGAATTAAATTCACATGGGACAGAATAACAGGAGAAAGTTAAACAAAGCTTTATAACATGTATACATGGGGGAGGCTCAGGCAAGCTGAGCAACTCGCCAAAATGGCTGAAGCCACCACCTTAAATACCCTCCTCAGCTAAAGACAAAGGAGGATGTTGGGGGTGGGGGGAGTCAGTTATATGAGGTTACCAGATTATACAGATTTAAGTCCTTGCCTCCCACATTGATTTATCAAGAGTTTTTAGAGATAAGGTCATCCCTCCTTCCTGGTACAAAGAGGGAGATACCATTACAGATGGAGATTTCCTTTACAATGTAAATGTCTCTTAACAAAGGGTAAGTAAATTCCACTTTTCTGAGTCTCTTTCCTGTCTCCAGTTTTCAAAAGTAACCAGCCCAAAATAATCCTCACGCCAAAGAGACATATCTTGGGGTGGCCAATTCCTGTCCCCCAAAAAGGGATCACTATGTACTTCTCTCATAGATGTATCCCAGGCATCCAGATGGGTAGAGGCTGAATAAACATGTGATGAATTAATGCAGGAATGTTTGGTGCAAAGTACTGTGGTCTCAGCTGATATATTCAGACTTTCATTATCATAAATGTCATCAAAACATATTAGTCTATTTGAATATAAATTCATGCACATACTTTGGTGGAGAGATGGGGAAACATTTCAAAGAAAAAGTTCTTGGCTTCTTTTTTCTTACATTAATTAAATTAAAAATTCTCATTGAAAGGGACATTGAGATTCCATTTTATCTTGCAAGTGGCATAGCCGTGCTCCTCCATTGCTCTTTTACTTTTCTTCTTTCTTTTTAAGTGCACTAAAATGCTGAGATACGTATTAGTCACCACACTCAGAGACACATTCAGGATAATCTTACACATTCTTTCCACATTGAATAGAATGTTATATTCTGGATAAATTTTACAGTTTTCCATTTTCCTTCACAAGTCCTAAGTAATCTCTGTTTCTCAAAGCCTAATGTATTTCAATGTATGCCATGTGTAATTCAATCTCTCCTTCTTCAAAATTGCTGAAGTCTACTTAAATCCCAATATCTTTGCAACTGCTAGAAATTTTTCTTCAATCTTGCTATCATTTTGAGCTCACAATTTCAACCCTGAAAGGATAACATCCTTTAGCCAAAATATGCTGTGACTCCTGCCGCTGTTGTAATTCTGCTTCAGAGAGTTTGTTCCCCTTTTTATTTCTATTTAAATTTTATCAGCTATATAAAGTGGATGAGATGCCATAGAAAAAGCCTTTTAAATTTGTAGGTATCTAAAACCACTCTCCACCAATAGCCTTCGATAAAGCGTATCCCTAATTCTGGTGTTTTACATTTAATTAAGGAAATAAACCAGATAGACAAGAATCCTAAGGGAAAGGAACAACTAGAAATTTCAGATTTTTACTGTCTCACATACAAAGAAAAGGTAATTTTTAACCAAAATATTAAACAGAGTTATTTCAAACAGATCTTAGTATGTATTTTGAATATTGATTTAGCCTGAAATTAAACTTTCTTTTCACAACATATTTTCTCTTGTTTTGCTCCCTGGTCTTTTCCCTAAACTACTTTGAAGTACTCTTAATGAAGAAGATAAATACTTTAGAGGACATTTTGTAAAGAATTAAGTAAAAGAGTAATTTACAGCAGCAAGTTATATAAACAAAGTGACTAACCCCCACCATATTGATGTTAATTTTCAATAGAGTTTAGTGAAAGCCAAATTTTCCAAGAGAAAGAACTGTGAAGAAAAATTCTCATTTGTTAATTTACAGATTTTTTTATTGCAGTAACATTGGATTATAATATTA
This sequence comes from Equus quagga, assembly GCF_021613505.1. NCBI lineage: Eukaryota > Metazoa > Chordata > Mammalia > Perissodactyla > Equidae > Equus > Equus quagga. Next base: position 54,942,734 of record NC_060270.1, read on the forward strand.
CACAGCTCCCAGGTGTGCCTCATCATATATTTTGAATTCTGTGTAGATTACATCATGTTCACCACCCAAAAACTAATTATAATCCATCACCACACATGTGCCTCTATTTTCAGTAGAATTTAGTGAAAGCCAAATTTTCCAAGAGAAATAACTGTGTAAACCAAAATTCTCATTTGTTAATTTACAGTTTTGAGGAAAAACACAAGGAACTTTTAATTCACTCTAGTCCTTGAAACTGAGTGCTAAAAACTGAGCATTAAGATATCTCAATGAGAGCATCAGTGTTGATAACTGAAGGGAGTTTAATATAAAAATTTCACAGGAAACCAAAGTTCCTTAGAACCTCCAGTTTTATTAAAGTCACTGCATCCTCTAGACTAACATCTATAAAATTGAACATCTACAAAGATAGAATAGTTGTAGTTATAAATTGTATTATTTACACTATATTTGGCTACATTCAAGCAACATAAATTCAACTCGAAGGGCTTAAACAAATAGGGATTTATTCTTCTCCTGTAACAAAATGCCTCAAAGTAGGTGGTCCAGAGTCTGTGGGAGGCTTCTCAATGTTGCAAGTATTGTAGCCTCCCACTACCTTCTTGCTCTAACATTCCTAAGTGTGCCATTTATTTCTATGGTATTGTAATGGTTCCTGTAGCTTCATGATTCTCCTTTCAAACAGGTAAATGTAAGATATTTTTTTAAAAAGTCTTTGTCTCCCTCCTCCCCAAAATTAAAACAACAGAATTAGACATCCGCAGTAGCAACAATATCTTGGAAATTCCATACAGAAATGCCTTGTCACCTGCTGGCCAGTATTGGGTCACGTGGTCACCACAGGTGCAAGGCATTATGGGGAAATGAAGAAGGATGAAAGTGAGAATAGATGCGGGTAGGCAATGAACTGTGTTTGCCACAGGGGCACCTTTTTTTTCTTGCTAAAAAGGTATATTGTCAAATGTGAGAAATAAAGTTTGATTATAGCTATTACATCAATTTTATCAATTACCTTTATGTCATTTATACCCTTGTTTATTTGTTGTTATTGTTCATTAGATTTTTCTTGTACTCTTTCTCCTAGAATTGCTGTGTTTCTACATGTGTTACATTACATCTTCTGTGGCTTTTCCTTCATAGAGATAATTTCTGGGTAATTTAGCCCATATATTTTAATTGTAAATTATGACTTTTAGCATTAAAATGTGCCTTTAATATTTAATACCATTTGACTTGAATTATACTTTTTTAAATATAAAGATGGTTTGCTCCACTTTTTTCTTGTTTCCATTTTTCAGATTTGACTTTGGGCACTCTTTAGTTTTAGTATTTCTAATTCACTTTGAATAGGTATGCCTCTTTTATACAGATTATAAATACATCTTGCTTTGTGAGCTCGATTAGAAAAAATTCCTTTTTTTAGTTGTGACCTAAGAAAATTATGTTTTTCTATGTGACTGACAAATTTGGTCTCCACTCCATTACACTATTTTATAATTGTATGTAATATAGTACTTGTGCCTTGTTTCATTCTTTACCAGATGTGTATTATTTCCTCTTGTATTAAAGTAAATTGATATTTAAGAAGGTTTGTATTTTTGTTCCAGTAGTTACCTTTGCAATTATACCTTAAACCCTTAAGTTCTCTCTTGTGTTTTGAAGCATTTTGTCATTTTTAAATGGTACACATTAAATCTCACATATTTCCTATAAAAAATCAGTGAGATTATTCTTCTTCCTTGTTTTTCTTTCTATTACCAGTGTTATTTAGTTGCGTTATTTTATCATAAACATACACATTTGTGCATTAGTCTTCCACTCCCACAACCATCTTTGATCTGATATATATTAACATATAAATGTTAAATGTTCACAGCAGTCCTTTTGTCATCCCGTCTTGGTGGGATAAAGAACATCCTCTAGGAGATTCTTCAAGAGAATCTTGTGGGGATAGAATTCCCTAAGCTCTTGTATGTTTAATGTCATTCTAGTTGTTTTATCCTATGTTACTTGATTTTGCCTGGAAATTTGAAGATTTTTTCTTTATCTTGAAATCTAATGTTTTTTTCTAGGATATATATTGCAGGTGATTGTTCTAGGATAACATTCCAGGTGACTCCTGGGTCCTTTCAATATCAAGATTCAAGTCTTTTATTTCTGGAAAGTTTTCTTGGATTATAGTTTCAGATATTAATTCTGTTCCACTGTTTAGTTGTTGCTCCCCCCACTTCCCCAGGGATAGCAATTATATAAATGTTATTCCCTCTTTTCCATCTTCCTTTTTTATCTAATTTTCAGAAACTTTTAACTCTTACTTTATCTCATTTTTCTCTCTCTTTTACCTTTATTCAATACCCCTCAAAATTTTAATTCCCCTTTTCTCACTTTAGTTTTTATCTCTGAATTTATCTTTTTCTTTCAGTATTGTCTGAGTTCAACAAACTTTCATTTTTTGTATTTTGTCCATTTTTGTTCTGAGTTTAAAATAATTCCTGTGTCACTGTGTTTTTCATATCCACAAATGCTGGTTTGAGTATACTTAGTGTAAAGTGTGTTATCTGACAGAGTTTTCTGCTTCATTGTAGATTTTGGCAAAAATTTTCATCAGATGAAGTATGTTGATCTTCAATTCTTATTTTTAGAAGAAATTTTTGTAGATTTTTTTCCATTCTGAGGATTTGTGATAATTTATAATATTCCTAGTTCAATATTAACCTATTTTATCAGTGTAGCAAAGTATAGATTCCTACTTGGTTTTTTCTTTTTGGAGGAGGGAAGAATTTTGTTTCCTGCAAATTTTGTTTTCTTTTATCTTTTGGACTCTAAATTTTCTCCATTTTATATTTTTACCCCATCACCACCCAAATACCAAATCAAATCATATTCCTCCTTTAATTATACTATACGATTTTATATATTATAAACAATAATTTTAAAACAAGCCCAAAGCACATTACATTGAACCATAGGGGAATAAATGCAAACATTTAAGCAAGAATCACATTTCTTACAAAAAAGTTGGCAAATTATAATAAAAAATAGAAGCAAAAAAGGGAAAGTATGTCATAGAATATGCATGTAAGGAAATAAAAGTTAAATGTGAATTATGAGAAATAGCTTTAAAGAAGTAATAATGAAAATTATAATAATATTACATTTTATTAATATAATTCATTATACACAATATGTAGCAGAAAGTAGAACAAAAAATTAATTCTCACAAATAAATTTATGAATTATGACATAATTATGCCCATTTATAGGTGAACAAATAACCAAAGAGAGATTAAATGAATTTTCTAAGCTCACTCAACTAATTAATGATGGAGCTAGATTTTTATTTCATTCAGTCCAATACCAAGACCCACACTTTGAAGAGCCATTCTAGTTTCTAATTCTCTGTGTCTTCAGTTTGCCAAAGCATTTTATTTAAAATCTAAATTTGAGAGCATTGCATGAGCGTTATTAGACCTTTAGCTAGATGAATGCTTTTCCAGACAATATTCTTGTTGTTTACTGTTTAGAGAACAAATAAAACAATGTTGTGTCTATCATGAACTAAGTTTAGTTAGAGCAGATATTATTCCTCAAAGCTGTGAATCATAGTCCTTAAGAAAATAGAATTAAAGAAAAATTAGTAAATTTCCAAAAAATTTCTCTTTTTGAATTCATATTTCAGAAGATGACTAGTCTACTCACATCCCTATGGGGTTTTCCTTGATTTTAACTCCACTAGCAGTGAATATTTATATGTTTACCATTTCCTTTCTTATATTTTGTAATTTAATGATTGTGAAGAAATAAGGGTTAAGGTAATTTTAATAAGAAAAATATTATATTATTAGAGTGAACATAGTTATCCAAAATTTCTACACAAGAGAATAATGAACACTGATTTTATTTTCTTTAATAGAGCCATTGTTATGTGGATTTTCTTGAAAAATATCAATATTTAACACACGATATTAGTAAGAGCCACATATATTTTTACATATAACAAAATATAGTAATGGTCTTCATTCAAAATATTTCTTGTGAATTTGCACTGAGTTATGTTCTTCAATTTATATTTATCTAAATAATATTTCCTGTCACTTCTCTAAGCTCAAATTCACTTAATTCTATCGGAAAGAAATATCTTTACTGATGTACAATATGTACTTGAATATAAAATATCTGTGTTTGTTGTGTACTATACACAATGTACCATATCTATTGAACATACAATATCGATTTTTATGTTACCCGATTGACGACAATTTAAATGTTGTGTATGTGTGTGCGTGTGTATATTTAGCAGTTGGTTCTGCCATCCTAAATATTCACCATTGTACTCTATCAGCTATGATTCAGCTTACACTACAGAATCAATTGATGTTTTATAGTTGAAGTCATAGATAGTAGAAAGTGCCGTGAACTAAGTCTTATAAATTTATTCTGTGAATTTAGATTTCATGGCATTTATATGAGGAGGAAATTTTTTTATGAGGAAAATATGCACTGCAGTCTTCTTTTCAAGTGTGACACTAAGATTTCCTCTGTGTTAATGTTAACTTCAATATGACTTTCTCAGAGGATCTCATACTGCTAAACACGTATTAAATACTCAGTAAAATTAGAATTTGCTGCACTGCTTTTCTAGACATAATATTGTGACTTTTTACAAGGTTTGTAGAGATCAGTAGGAACTTATGTCATGGAACATACAATCACATGCTTAACTAGCTGAACAAAATCATTAACTGGAGTATACAAATTTACTTAAGAAGAATAGATTTGGGGGTTGTTTTATTATAAAAAAATGACAAATGTGAAAATTGTCATGGTGAAGAATGAAATGCCATATTTATTTATTTTAGTCCTTTCCGAAAGGGAAAGAAAGGAATGTGTAAAGCTTGCAACACAGACACAATAAGACTGCAATTTCTGGCTGAACAGGCTGAAGTGTAACATTGAGGCACAATCCATTATTGTGTAAAATTAGACACTCTGCCAAAATACTATACTCCAGTGATTTCAATATTTTTCTATTAAGCCTCCAAATCTATTTCAGTGTTTCATTGCTCGATTTTAAAACGTTAATGTTAAATATTTCAACCTTCCAAAAGTCAACTTCAGAAAGTTTTCTAAAATAAATATTGCATTCATATTTATGACCGTGTTCTCACAAATGAGCCACATGAAAATATAGTACAACATATTAAAATGTTAAAGTATTACTTAATTTGCTGGTTAGAGAAAACTTTAATAAACAGATATAAAAAGGATGTCGATAGTTAGATAGATACATATAAACATATACAAAATGTATCCAATAAGGTCAATGCATTATACCAAATGCTCATATATTCAAACTTCTTTAATCCTCTTAAAAACCTTTTAAGGTGATAATGTAGTCTGCTGTATAATACCCTCCAAAGATAGCCATATCCTAACCCCTAGAGCCTGTGATTATATTACTTTAATCAAAGTCCTTAAAAGGACTTTGTAGATGTAATTAAGTTAAGGGTCTTGGGATGGGGAGACTGTCCAAGTGGCACAAATGCAGTCACAAGGTTATTTATGAGAAGGAAGGCAAGAGAGTGAGAGTCACACAGAGATGTGTTGACAGGAGTAGAGGGAGAGGGAAACGGAGAGAATGAGGGAGAGAGAGAGATTTGAACATGCTCTACTGGAGGAAGGGGCCATAAGCCAAGGAATGTGGGTGACCTCCAGAACCTGGAAAAAAGCAGGGAAATGAATTCTGCTCTAGACTCTCTAGGAGGAACCCTGCCAACACTTTGGTTTTGACTTCTGACCTCCAGAACTGTAAGATAATAAATTTGTCTTAATCTACCAAATTTGTGGTTATTGGTTGCAGCAGCAATGGGGTATTAATACAGTTATCTATTTAATGTCAGTTTTTCAAAAGTCGAATGAAATTATGTGACTTGCCCAAGGTATCACAACAAATAAATTGTAAATGTAGAATTAGAACCTGAAGCCATACTCTTTCCATGGACTCATAATTTTTAAAAGTATTAATATTTGTTTTTCTCAGAACTGAATTTTAGAACATACTAAAAAGAAAACTGTTCAATAGGAAGGACTATACGTCAGTAACTGCAACGTACTATTATACGACAAGGAAACTATGACTATTGACCATCTACTGTGTGTCATGAGCTGTGCTAGATGCTTGAGATATAACAGGTACTAAATAGATGGAGTGCTTAACCCAACAAAGACCATATACTTCTCCTGAATAGTTTATTTTTTCCTCAGGCCATATGACATAGAAGGAAAAGTTTTAATTGCAAAAAGAATAAACACAACTCTATTAATACTTAATAGTCAAACTGTCTTTTGCAGGAGGCTCAGTCTCCCCCAAAGGAAGGTAATGGTAAATAAATAAACATGATGAACTAGTTCATGTTTTAAAGTTTACTTAAATGTTCTTGAACCAAGAAACCAAAAATAATTGTTTTTCTTCTGCATAAATATGAAACTAGAATATTTGCTTTCCCTCTCAATCTAGATAACTATTTTTTTCTTTGAAAAAATACTATTCATTGGAATTATGATTCCAATTCATCTTTAAGGAGAGTAATTTCTTTAACAAATTATGTGTGTCCATACATCATTTAGTCTTTTTATTTATTTTTATCTAGTTATCAAGTAAATGTAAAAATTTAAATATATGAATTTCATTTCCATGGTTTTATACATGCTGCAATTCTCAAAATGTTTACCCATGGATAGAAATGCTATGGACATATGTTAAAGAAACCATTTAATGCACAGAAGGAAAAAAAGAGAGAAATGTTTAAGTGGATTTTACTCCAAACACCATTTATACCCATGTTCCCTCTATGCATCAGAGTGGCTCACTTGAACATTGCTCTTTCCATCTCTCACCTTTTTTAAATATTTCCCTTAGTAAAAGCTAAGTACACCTAAGAGAATCAGATCAGGGCATGAGAAAATAAATCAATGACATCAATGGGAAATTAGCTAAATATGTCATCAAAATTTTGAGAATAGACTTTCTGTATATGCGGAACATTTTCAAGGTAATTCTTTCATTAGGTCAGATCTCATGCGTAATATAACATCTGTTTACCTTTAAATAAAATCTATGTAGAGAATTATAAAATAGTTTTATTTTTAACATATATAGATATGTTTGATATCCTTTCATTATTATTTGTTCATAAAATTTTCACCACAAATTTAATACACATTTATCTACTTAAAAATTGCAGTTTTCCTAAAATCGAGGCTTAAAATTTCAATTATTCTTTTGAAAATATTTTCTGTTACCATCTCCACAACTTCCTGTGGAGAATGAAGAGATCAGTGGATTGAAGAGATCACTTTGAATATATATTTCAATTCTACAAATTATAGGACGTATTGCTTTAAGCACTAAGAAGTCATTAATCCTGCAAAAGTCAGTAAGATCCCAAACTAGTTAATCTGGTTCCTCACCAGTTCATCTCTAAAAACATGTATTTAATTTTCTAACAGAAATAGTCTGGAAGTGGATAAGCTCTGTCTTTAATTCTGCTATAGTGTGTAACACTCTGTTTTTAGGAGTAAGAAATATGCCTATAGGCGAAATTCAAACATGGTCATATTTCTATAGGATCCTAAGTATTATAAATATAAGAAATTTTATATTAAAATATTCAAATCTTTGCCTTCTTTTTAATTAACAGACTTTATTTTGTGAACAGTTTTATTCACAGCAAAATTGTGTGAGAATTACAGAGTGCCCAAATGTTTCCTGTTCCCACACATACACAACCTCTCCCACTATCAACATCCTGAGCACAGTGGTCCATTTGCTACAATCCATTGACATAACATTGTCCCCCAAAGTCCATAGTCCACGTTAAGGTTCATCCTTGGTGTTGTAGAGTCTATGAGTTTTGACAAATGTTGAATGACTTGTATCGACAATTTACAGAATAGTTTTACTGCCCTAAAAATGTTTTGTCCTTGCCTGTTCATCCCTCCTTCCCCACTAACCCCTAGTAACCACAGATCTTTTTACTGGGTCTCCATAGTTTTACTTTTTCCAGAATGTCATATGGTGGAATCATACAGTATGTAGCCTTTTCAGACTGGCTTCCATCACTTAATAATATGCATTTAGTGTTCATTCATGTCTTGATAGCTCATTTCTTTTGAGTGCTGGATAATATTCCATTGTCTGGATGTATCACCATTTTTTATTAACTCATCTACTGAAGGACACCTTGATTGCATACAGGTTTTGGCAACCATTTAAAAAGCTGCTGTTGATATCTGCATGCAGGTTTTTGTGTGAGCATGTTTTTGAGTCCTTTGGGTAAATACCAAAGAGCATGATTGCTGGATTGTATGATATGTTAATTTTTAAAGAAGCTACTCAAATATCTTCCAAATGGGTGTACCATTTGGCACTCCCTCCAGCAATGAATGAGAGTTCCTGGTACTCCACACGCTTTCCACTATTTGCTGCTCTCTGTGTTTTGGACTTTGACTATTCTAATGTCAAAGGTGTGTAGTAATATCTCATTTTAATTTGCAATGCCCTAACGATATGTGATATTGAACATCTTTTGACGTGCTTATTTTCCATCTATATATTTTTGCTAGTGAGGCATCTGTTCAGGTCTTTTGGCCATTTTTTAATGTAGTTGTTTGTTTTCTTATAGTTGAGTTTTAGTAGTCTCTGTATATTTTGCATAGCAGTTCTTTTATAAGATATGTGTTTTGCAAAAATTTTCTCCCAGTCTGTGGCTTGTCTCTTGACACGATATTTTCCAGAGTAGTAAATTTTAATTTTAATGAAGTGCAGTTTATCAATTGGTTTTTTCATATATCGTTACTTTGATGTATCTGAAAAGGCATAACCATACCCAAGGTCATCTAGGTTTTCTCCTACATTGTCCTCTAAGAGTTTTGTAGGTTTGTGTTTTTTCGCATATGTCTGTGATCCATTTAGAGTTAATTTTTGTGAAAAGTGTAAGGTCATGTCTAGATTTACTTTTTTACATGTACATGTCCAGTATTTCTAGTGCCACTTCTTGAAAAGACTACCTTTGTTCCCTTGTATTGCCTTTGCTTCCTTCTCAAATATCAGTGGACTATATTTATATGGGTCTATTTTGGGGCTCTCTTTTCTGTTTTATTGACATGTTTGTTCTTTTGATAATACTACACTGTCTTGATTATGGTCGCTTTATAGTAAGTCTTGAAGTCAAGTGGTGTCATTCCTCCAAATTTGTTATTCTTCAATATTGAGCTAGCTCTTCTGGGTTTTACCTCTCTATAAATGCTAGAATCACTTTGTAAATATCCTCAAAATATTTTCTGGGATTTTGGTTGGGATTGCATTGAATCTATAAATCAATTTGGGAAGAACTGACATCTTGACGATATTGAGTCTTCCTATCCATGAACATGGAATATCTCTCCCTTTATCTAATTCTTCTTTGATATAGTTCATCATCATATATATATATATGTATATGTATACCACATGTGTGGCAGTTTTCTTCACATAGATCTTGTATATATTTTCTTAGATTTCTACCTAAATATTTAATATTTTGTGGTGCTAATATGTTTTTAATTTCAAATTGCATTTGTTCATTGCTAGTTTATAGGAAAGTGATTGACTTTTGTATATTAGCTTTTTATCCTAAACCCTGTTATAATTGCTTATTAGTGCAAGGAAGTTTTTTATCAATAATTTCAGATTTTCTACATGGACAATCATGTCATCCAATAAACACAGTTTTATTTCTTCCTTTCCAATATGTATACCTTTTTTTTTTTCTTGTCTTGTCTTACTGTGTTAGCTAGAACTTCCAGGATGATGATCAAATTAGAGGTGAAAGGGAACATTCTTACTTGTTCTTGATCTTAGTGGGAAAGATTTGAGTTTCTCATCAAGTATGATGTTAGCTAAAGATGTTTTGCAGATCTTCTTTATCAAGTTGATGAAGTTATCTTCTGTTCCTAGTTTTCTGTGAGTTTTTATCATGAATAGTGTTAGATTTTGTCAGATGCTTTTTCTGCATATGTTGATATAATTATGTGGTATTTCCTTTTAGCCTATTAAGGTGGTAGATTACATTAATTGATTTTTCAAATGTTGAACCAGATTTGCATCCCACTTAGTTGTGGTGTATAATTCTTTTATACTTTTGTGAATTTGATTTGCCAATATTTTGTTGAGTATTTTTGTGTCTATGTTCTTCAGAAATATTGGTCACTAGTTTTCTTTTCTTGTAATCTCTTTGTTGGCATTGATATTAGGGTTATAATGGCCTCATAAAATGAGCTAGGAAGTATTCCCTCTGACTCTATCCTTTGAAAGCAATTGTAGAGATTTGGTAAAAATTTTTCCTTAAATGTTTGGTTTATTTACAAATGAAGCCCTCTGGACCTGGTGCTTTCTGTTTTGGAAAGTTATTAATTTTTGAGCCAATTATTTAATAGATATAGTCCTATTCAGATTGTGCATTTCTTCTTGTGTGAGTTCCTGTAGATTTTGTCTTTCAGATAATTAGTCCATTTCATCTAGGTTATCAAATTTGTGTGATATTCCTTGATCATCCTTTTAATGTCCATGGGATCTGTAGTATCATCCCCTCTTTTCTTTCTGATATTAGTAATTTGTGTTATTTTTCTTTTTTCTTAGTCTGGCTAGAGGTTTATTGATTTGATCATCTTTTCAAAGAGCCAGTTTTTATTTTCTTGATTTTCCCTATTGATTTCCTGTTTTCAATTTTATTGAGTTCTATTCTAATTTTAATTATTTCTTTTCTTCTGATTACCTTTCCTTTTTTTCTTTCTGCTTTTTCTTCCCAAATCCCCCCAGTACATAGTTGTATATTTTAGTTGTGAGTCCTTCTAGTTTTGGCACATGGGACACCACCTCAGCGTGGCCTGATAAGCCGTGCCATGTCTGCGCCCAGGATCCTAACTGGCGAAACCCTGGGCCACTTCAGCAGAGCACTCAAACTTAACCACTCAGCCACAGAGCCAGCCCCTCTGATTACCTTTATGTTTAACTTTCTCTTTTTTTCCTTTTTCCTATGGAGGACGTTTAGATTATTCATTTAAATCTTTTGTCTCTTCAAATACATGCATTCAATGCTATAAATTTCCCTCTAAGCATTGCTTTCCTGCTTCCCACAAATTTTAAGATCAGATTTTCATTTTCATTTAGTTCAAAATATTTTTAAATTTCCCTTAAGATTTCTTCTTTGACTGATGTATTATTTAGAAGTGTTTTGTTTAATCTCCAAGTATTTTGAGATTTTCAAGCTATCTTTCTGCTCTTGATTTCTATGTTAATTCCATCTGGTTAAGAGCAGACATTGTACAATTACTATTCTTTTAAATGTTGTGTTTTATGGCCCAGTGTGTGGTATATCTTGGTGAATGTTCTGTGTGAGCTTGAGAAGAGTGTATAATCCACTGTTGTTGGAAGAAATAATTTACAGTTGTTCATTTTATCCAGCTAATTGATGGTGCTGTTAGTCAATCAAGCCCTTGCTGATTTTTGGCCTGCTGGATCTCTCTGTTTCTGATAGAGGGGTAATAAAGTTTCCAACTATAATAGTGGACTCATCTATTTCTCCTTGCAGTTCTGTCAATTTTTGCTTCATGCATTTTGTTGCTTTGCTATTAGATATATAAACATTAAGGATTGTTACGTCTTCTTGCAATATTGACCCTTTTAGCATTAAGCAACGCCCCATTTTATCTGTAATAACTTTCATTGTTCTGAAGCCCACTCTGTCTGAAATTAATATAGCTACTTCCTCTTACTTTGATTAGTGTTGGCGTGATATGTCTATCTCCATACCTTTGATCTAATCTTTATATGTCTTTATATTTGAAGTCTATTTCTTGTTAGAAACACATTATTGGGTCTTATTTTTTTATATAATCTGAATATTAATTGATTTAATCTGCCTTTTAATTTGTTATTTAGACCTTTGATGTTTAAAGTGATTATTTCTACAACTGTATTAATATCTACCATATTTGTTAGTTTTCTATTTCCCATCCTATTCTTTGTTACCATTTTTGTCTTCCACACTCTTTCTGCCTTTTGTAGTTTTAAATGAGCATTTTACGTGATTCTGTTTTTCTCCTTTCTTGTCAATTAGACTTTTTTTTAAACTTTTTTTTAGTGGTTGGCCTAGAAATTGCTCTATACATTTACAACTGATGCAAGTCTGCTTTCAAATAACACTATACAACTACAACTAGTGCAAATACTAAATATTCCTAATTCCTCTCTCCCATCCCTTATATCATTGCTACTATTCTTTTAACACTTACACAAATATGTACATATATGTAAACATGCATAATTGAATACATTCTTGCTACTGTTATTTTGAACAAACTATAATATGTTGGATCTATTAAGAATAACAAAAGGAAAAGTTTTTATTTATCTTCAGATTCTTTCTCCAATTTTCTTTCTATCATTGTGTAGATCTGAGTTTCTGAGATACATAATTTTCCTTATTTCTGAAGAATATTTCTTGCAAATAAGGTCTGCTGGCAACTAATTCTCTCAATTTTTCTTGTCTGAGAAAGTCTTTATTTCTCCTTCACTTTTGAAGGAAAATTTCACAGGATATGGAATTCTAGGTTGGTGATTTTTTCTCTCAAAACTGTATGTTTCACTACACTCTCTTCTTTTTCATACATGTTTTCTGATTAGGAGTCAGATATAGTTCTTATATTTGCTCCTCTATGGATAAGATATCTTTTCCCTCTGGTTTCTTTCAAGATTGTTTCTTTATCTTTTATTTTTGGAAGTTGAGTATGGCATGCATCTAAGCTTTTTGGATCTGCAATTTGGTATCTGACATTAATTTCAGGTGAAATTTTCCATCATTATTACTTCAAATATTGCTTTTGTTCTTTTTTATTCTTTTTTCTCTTTCTTCTCCATCTAATATTTCCCTTGTGTGTGTTACACCTTCTGTGGTTGTCCCATGGTTCTTGGATATTGTGTTCTTTTTAAATTCAGTGTTTGTACATTTTCTTGTAAGTTTTGGAAATTTGTATTTTCATTTCCTCAAGCTCAGAGATTCTTTCCTGAGTCACATCCAGTCTACTAATGATCCTGTCAAAGACATCCTTCATTAGTGTTATGGTGTTTTTGATTTCTAGTATTTCCTCTTTATTCCTTCTTAGAATTTCCATATCTCTGCTTACATTATCCATCAGTTCTTGTGTATTATATACTTTTTCCATTAGAATTTTTAGCATATTAATCATAATTTAAAAGAAAAATTCTGGTCTGATAATTCCAACATCCCTGTCATATCTAAATGTGGTTTTGATGCTTGTTCAGTCTATTCAAACCAGGTTTTTTGCCTTTTAGTATATCTTGTAGTTTTTTGTTGAAACGTGAATATGATGTACTGGGTAAAAGAAACTGCAGTAAACAAGCCTTTAGTAACTTAACGGTAAACTGTAGGGGAAGGTGACGCATTCTCTAATCCTATGACTAGGTTTCAGTTTTTTGATGACCCTGTGTCCATGGACTGTGAACTTCATTTGTGTTCCTCAGTCTTTTTCTCCTTTTAGGTGGGACAAGTCAGCTAGCAAGGCCTGCAGTTAAATTTTCCCATCCTCCAGGTAGTTTAGGCTCTGAAAAACTTTAGCAGGTTATGTCTGATAAAATAGTTTTTCTTGAGCGCAGCCCTTGTTCAGATGAACAGAATAATCTGGTATATTTTAAATGACTTCTTTTTCCATCCCCCTGCTGGAAGTATGTGGAGTTTTTTCTCCAATGTTCATTGTGAAGATGTGATAGAGCTCCTGGAGGTAAAATTCACAGAAGTGTGGAGGGTCCCCCTGTAAGAGGAACCCCTGCAGTTTTTAACTCTCGGACCTGTCTACACAGAGATTCCAAAAATTTCTGAAGTACAGTTCAGATTTCCCTATCCCAGTGCTAGTTCCCATAGAGGTATTTACTCATGGCATGGAATGCTGCTCCAGTAAATTTGTGATTCTGTGTATGTCTCCAATTTGGGGGACAATGGTTTGCCCTGTGACTTCACTTCTCTGAAGAATCTAAGAAGAATTGTTGATTTTTCAGTTTGTTCAGTGTTTTACTGATGTAGTGCAGACTTCTAAACTGCTTATATACTAGACTGATAACCCGAGATCGGCCTTCTTTTTAATAAATCAGATAGTCTGGTGACAATATTGCCCTGTGGCATAAAGGCTTAATCTGTTTCCACTGAATAATAGCTGCCCATTTTAAAGGGACCATGAGCTCTCGTGATTTTTACAATTCACACAACTCCAAGATGTCTTCTCTTGGATCTATTTGCTTCTCTTACTTTACCTGGCTCACCACTGTAGACTCTTCTGCTTGCTGTCAGGTGACAGCCGATGGCAGGAAGGTGGTTCCTACCTCTTTTTAGTAGGCACTTGACAGAATTATCTGGCCAATTACTCAGGTTCTCTTTTAAATGTAAATTTTTTGTTTACAGCTGTGAACGCAGTCAATAATACCTGTGCAGAAAGGGAAAAATGCCACTCAACATCTTAGGTAATTTTTTTTTTTGAGGAAGATTAGCCCTGAGCTAACTGCTGCCAATTCTCCTCTTTTCGCCGAGGAAGACTGGCCCTGAGCTAACATTCTGCCCATCTTCCTCTACTATATATGTGGGACTCCTACCACAGCATGGCGTGCCAAGCGGTGCTATGTCTACACCCGGGATCCGAACCGGCGAACCCCGGGCTGCCAAAGCAGAATGTGCGCACCTCCCCACTGCACCACTGGGCTGGCCCCTGGGTAATTTTTTCGTTTATTTTGTCCTTTAAGTCTAAGTCCTATGGGGGACACGTACCTATCTTTGGTGGTCTACCGCATCTAGGCAAGTATCAGATATGTGGCAAGAGATTAGAATTTATTTTTAAAAGCAAAATGGATCTATAGAATCCAAATACTTGAGGGTGAAAGAAGAACTTGGGTGTTCTAAGTGATTAGATTACTGAGGTTAGGAGGAAATATACAAGCAAGGCTTTTAAAATGTTAAGATTTTTTTACCTTTACTTTAAGAGAATGGCAGGCTATTGGAGGGTTTTAAGCAAATGAGGAATTTGTCAAGGTTTCAGTTTTTAAATATCGCTTGCATGGAAAGTAGTAAATAGATTGTAGCAGGGTAAGAGGAACAGCAGATTAAAAAGTTAAGAGACATAGTAAACTTCAAGGAAGAGAGATGGTAGACAGTGACATGGAGAGAAGTAGATAAGAGATGCTCAGGGGCTGTGGTAAGAGACTTCTGACATTTTGGAAGATTTGGGAAAGAATACTGGGAAAGGAAGAGTTAGGATAATTTCAACATTTCTTGACTGCAGATACAGGAATGTGGTGACATTTAATCTCATAGGGGTGCTGAAAAGGGAGCAATGTTTTGAGGTATTGCAAAAAATTCAAATGGAGCTGCAGATATAGATATGCAGCTAAATATCTGCATTAGATCTCAGGAGAAGGGATTGTGCTGGATATGTAACGTCTTTGCATATAGGGGATAATTGAAACTTTGAGAATAGTTGAGACATGGAGTGAGAGGCAAAATGATACCTAAATTCATCCCTGAAGAATTAAAAGGAAAATAATCCTAAAAACAAATATTAGGGAGATATTAAGGATAGAAAGAAACCAGTTATGTTTTTTATTATTACAACTGCTTTCTGGACAAGAGAGGGAAGTCAACAAAATCAAATTGTATTGTCAGGTCGATCAAGATGAAGACTGACAAACGCCTACTAAATTCAATAACATGGAGAGGATTGCTGATTTTAGAAATGTCTTTGGAGCTTATGGGATTAAAAAGCAAATAAACATGTGGTACGTATTAAGCTAGCATAAGGAAATGAACAGTGAAAAGGTAGGGAATTCACTGAATTTTGTCTGTTATGGTAAGAAAGAGAATAGAGGATGTAAGAGAGCCTGAAGTAAAAGAAAGTTTTTCTTTGATTTAATCTAAGTATTTTATTTTACATGTGAGTGTGTATGACACACATGGACACGTTTAAATGCTAACGAGAGGGGAAAGTGTAAAGATGGTAAAAGAGAGTGCCTAATCAAACTGAGAAGAGTGCAAGGTGTTTGGAAGGAAGATCAGGCCGAAACTGATAAAATAGATAGAAAGATATATTTATACAAAGATAACTTTTTTGTGTAAGAATATGTAAGAACTGGTCATACTGTGAAAGTTGGAGATCATGTGTGTTTGTGTTTTGTGTAACCCTGGAGCATACTGTCATAAGTTTGGAAATTGAGACAAGAGATGGAAACCAATAGAAGTTGAGCTATCTAGCAAGTTACCCCTGGGGATAACTGGAGATTGACCATGGGGAACTCTCGGACACCATGTAGAGCATATCTCATAGTTAACATGCCTGAGAAACAAGGGAGTTGGGATCTTTATCTATCCCCTACTGTCATTCCTTGAAGGAGGGCTGTTCCAAGGGGAGTTATTTCCCCATATGTTTAGTTTTCCCTGAACAATAGTCAGAAAAAGTCTTCAGGCAAATAAGTCCTGGCAGTTCAAAGTTAGCCTACTTTGCATGGAAAAGTTAAGTGCCAAGAAGTTATGACGGACCACTGACATCTTCTGCTAAAAGCGTTCTCTAGGTCCAGAATGGGTACCTAAGCACCATTTTATCAATGGGTGTTACTCTTTTCCTTCCCTGGTGTTTCTTCCTGTAAAGTGAGGTTAAGTTGTATAGGTTTGGACATCCTCCATTGTTTTAGCTCATTCAATATTAGGGAGATTGCTATGGTCTGAATGTTTGTGTTCCTTCAAAATTCTTATGTTGAAATCCTAACCCCAAGGTAATGGTCTTAGGAGGTGGGGTCTTTCAGAGGTGATTAGATCATGAGGGCAGATCCCTCATGAGTGGGATTAGTGCCCTTATCGAAGATAACTGAGAAAGCTCCCTAGTCCTTTCCACCAAGTGAGAACACAGTGAGAAGTTAGAAGTCTGGAACCCAAAAGAGGGCCTACACCAGAACCAGACCATTTTGACTCCCTGATCTTCGACTTCTGGCCTCCAGAACTATAAGAAATAAATTTCTGTTGTTTATAAGCCACCCAGTCTGTGGTATTTTGTTATAGCAGCCCTAATGGACCAAGTTAGAGATATAACTACTTCTAGAGGTATATTAAAATATTGGGTATACTTAGCTCAACTCTGTGCTTCTTAGGTGCATAACCGCCTGCAAAGACTGAGCTTCCTCCTAATCTGCTCTGTTTTGAAGTGTGCAGAGGTTCTGATCCAACTTTGCATGAACCAGCCTGAGTACAGCTGTCTAAATGGAGAATTCAGTTAGTGGGACCATTTGGCGCTTATCCTAAGCTACATTCTCCAACTTAGGTTTTACTGGTAATAAAGGTGATAATTTTATTCTTTATATTTACTCTATTTAAATTAATTTAAATTTAAATAGATATCACCATGTGTGTTGAGTAGCTACTAGACACGTGTGGAATTGGAAAGCACACATGTAAGTTTCCTGTAAAGGTTAAGTAGAAAGGGTGACAGCTAGGCTCCTTGTCTGTTTTATTTTCTCCAGGAGGAAGACTTTCAATGATTTTTGGTTAAATATGATATTTGCTGAAAGTTTTAATAGATATCATTTATATCATTACCATAACTCCCTACATTCACAATTATTTAGAGCAGTGTCAGCAAACTATGGCCTGTTTTCATAAATAAAGTTGTACTGCAAAGTAAGTGACTATTTGTTTGCATATTTTCTGGGTTGTTTCATGCTACAATCTCAGGATTGAGTGGTTGTGACTAAAACTGTGGCCTACAGACCCGAAATATTTACTATCTTGTCCCTCAAAACAGAAATTTGCTGACTCTCAATGTAGGTTTGTATCATAAATAAACATTGAATTTTCTCAAATTCTTTATACATCTAAGAATTAGCCTGGGAATTTGTTGATTTCATCTGTTTTCAAATTTATTGGTGAAAAAAATTGTTCATGCTATCCTCATAACTGACCTGTAGTAATGTCACTTTTTAAAAATTAATAACATTGAAAATACAATATTCTCCATTCTCTGTCTCTCTTATTTTTCTCAATCAGTTTTGCCAGGTCTTTATCAAATGTATTAGTGTTTTCAAAGAACCAGGCTTGACCATCTTCATTCTCTTTACTGTCCTTTCCTCCTGTTTCATTCATTTTTGCTCTTAACATTTTTTTTTTTGGTATTTTATTCGCCATTATGTCCCCAAAATTATTTTCTTTAATTTTCCGTTTTTATCCCAAACTTCTAAACATCGAAAAATATTTAAGTAAATAATTGTCATCCTTCCTTATTTTCTAACATAAGCGTTTGTCTCCACTTTTAACTCTGAGTATATATATCTCCAACAAGTGTTTGTTTATTGTATAATCTTTATCATTCAGATCAAATATTTTTCATTTCAATTGTAATTTATCTTTTGATCCATATATTTAGACTTGTATTGCTTAATTTTTAAAGTTTTAGATGTTTTCCAATTACCCGTTTTCACTGAATTCCAGCTAGAAATAAACATAATTTAAATCTCTTATGATCACACTGCTCTGTTCCACTTTAATAAAAGTTACTGAAATGAAGAGTGTTGAAATATCCAAGTATACCTGTGATTTTGTTTTCGAGGGTGCTTAATATCTTTGAGTTTTGTCATTAGATTTTTAATAAATAAGAAATTTTGTATCCTCCTTTTAGATTAGCTCTTTCGTAACCGTGAAAGCTACCTCTCTATCCCTAACGATGATTTCATAATATTAGCATAGCTCCACCAGCTTGTGTGTTTGATGCATGTTGGTGTGACATTCTTTAATTTCATTCTTTACCTTTATGTTTAAGATGTTTTTCTTTTAAGCAGTATAACTGCTCATTTTGTTATATTTACTGAGCCAGAAAAACATTGTTGTATAATTGGAGGTTTTATAACATTTAAATTTAATAAGGTTACCGAAATATGTGGTTTCAAATTACAAGATTAGAATTTTTCTTTATGTCCCACCCGTTCTTTGTCCTTTTTTGCTCCACTTTCTTGCTTTATTTTCATGTAATCTACTGTATTTGGTTGTTCCTTCATTCACCTCCACTAATTTGTTATGTATTATTTTATTCCTCTTTTCATGATTGAGATACAGATCACAGCATGTACCCTAGACTAATTAAATCACAATATAAATTAATACTTATATCATATCCTTTACAATGTTAGGATCCTGAAACACTAATTCCATTTCCAGTCATGGTCCTTTTTGACTCATAGTCATCTTTTCATCATTTTTAATCATAGTTATTTTCTCATGTATTTTAATTATATATATTTTAAACTCCATGTGACATAATTGTAATTATTTTTTACAGTTAGTGCCCATTTATATGTACCCATACATGTACATTTACTGACTTATTTATAATGTACCCATAATTATACATTTACTGACTTATTTAGATTTTCATTCCTCTCTGCATCTTTTTGCTTCTGTTTGGGATCCTTCTGCCTGAAGTCTCTTGTATTTTCTTTGGTGCAGGTGTTCTGGTGACGGATATTCTCGGGTATATTTGGTTCTAAAATGTTTTTATTATGGCTTCAGTTTTGGATGACACTTTCACCAGGTACTTGGTTTTCTTTCTCTGATTCCTGCCCTTGCCTTTGCCTTCTTCATTCTTTCCTCGTTTGGTTGTTCTCCGATGTTTCTAGATGCTGTTTTCTCTGAATTTATCCTGCTTGAATTTTGCTTCTTGAATACGTGGCTTAATGTTTTAATCAATTTTGGAAAACTGTTATTCACTCTCTCTTCATATATTGCTTTTTCTTTATTTTGTATCTTCTTTCCTCTAGATCGTCAGTTAAAATGTTAGATATTTTCATAGTGTCCCTTGTAGAATTCCTGTTCTTTTCCCCTAGTTTCTCTCTCTGCCTCACTTTTTACTTAAAATATTTTCTTTTTTTTTTTTGAGGAAGATTAGCCCTGAGCTAACAACTGCTGCCAATCTTCTTCTTCTTGCTGAGGAAGACTGGCCCTGAGCTAACATCCATGCCCATCTTTATTTTATATGTGGGACACCTGCCACAGCATGGCTTGCCAAGTGGTGCCATGTCTGCGCCCGGGATCCGAACTGACGAACCCCGGGCTGCTGAAGCAGAACATGTGAACTTAGCTGCTGTGCCACAGGGCTGGCCCTACTTAAAATATTGTCTAATGAACTATTTTTACTCTTAAGGAAGGTTAGCCCTGAGTTAACATCTGCTACCAAGCCTCCCCTTTTTGCTGAGGAAGACTGGCCCTGAGCTAACATCCATGCTCATCTTCCTCTATTTTATATATGGGACATCTGGCAAAGCATGGCTTGCAAATCAGTGTGTAGGTCTGTGCCAGGGATCTGAACCTGTGAACCCCAGACCACCAAAGCAGCACATGTGAACCCAACCACTGCACCACTGGGGTGGCCCCAGTTGACCTGTTTATAGTTTACTAATCCTTTCCTCTGCTGTGTCTAATCTGTTAGATACAGAATTTGAATTCTTAATTTTAGTTATTCCATATTTCGGTTTTAAAATTTCTATTAGATCTTTTTAAAAAAACACATTTTATTCTTAAAATTCCCTATGTTGTCTTCAAATTCTCAGTAACTCCAACATATGGTTCTCTTATGGGACTACTGTCCTTTTTTTTTCCTATCTCTCTTTCAATCTTGGTAATTTGGCCTTGTTTTATGTTATTCTAAGCAATTGTTGATTAAACGCTGAATATATTTTTTGAATAATTATAGAGATAATTTGAGTCTTCTCCAGGGAAGTTTTACTTTCACTTCTGGAAGGCAGTTAGAGACAGTCGTTGGGAGCTGAGGAGGCCAAGCTATGGTGGTGAATTTATAGAAGGACTCTGGTCAACCCTAAGTTGTGACAGGATGTCACTGGATGGTGTAGTGTCTGTTCCTCTCTAACATCCTCCTGATTAGTGTTATGTTATCTAACACCTCCACAGTGTGAAATTGCTGCTATTGGACTCATAAAGGAACAGCACAATGTGATCCCTGTTGGGATTGATGGGCCATATTACATAACCAAACCTTAAAGCTGGTGTCTGTAAAATCCTACACTATAAGTCTTGGATATAGGTATTTCCAAAAAAGAAAAAGGAATCTAACTTTAGTAAACAATGGCTTCTATTCACTATACCAGCTACTGAAAATGTATGGCAAGTGGAAAAAAGCATTTCTGTTGTTACAGAATGGGAAACAATACTGTAATCTTTATCGATGTGCAGTGTGTTAAATGTTACTATCTGCCACACCTATGTGGTGTTACAAAGATTTGTAAGTTTATTGACAGAATTAAATGAAAGCCAAACATATGTTTTATTGTTTGCGAATAATTATTTTGTATATTCATTTGTATAATTGTATGATCAGAGGGATTAGTATGAATATAAGCTACTCTGTCTTTACTGAAACTATTTTACCAATATTCTTAAAAGATAATTTCACAAAATATTAAAACATAGGAAGTCAACCTATTGAAAACATACTAGGTTCTTCTAGCTCTGTTTGTTGTTGGTGGGGAAATCAGCAAGCAAACTAATCTGAAATTTTTCATAAATAGACTATCTTACCTTTGATCTTTGTTTTTAAGAGGTTCTCTATGGTTTTTGTGTTATTCATCTTCACTATTATAATAATTTTTTAAGTTCTAAAATTTATAACTTTTCAAAGCATGTCATTTTTATAGATTCCCCTTCCTTTCTCATATGTTCAACTCGATTAATTTTTCTTGCAACAAAATACTTAACATTTTTCTATGTCTCATAATTCCAATATTGGAAATATTTTTAGCTCTCATTCTGTTCAGACTTCTTTCTTCTAGCTCAGCCTCATACTACTTCTTTCTCTGAGTTTTATAATTTTCACTGAATTATTAATTCATGTAAATTTCATGATTGAGATGAGATTTTATCACTCCCATAGTATATGCCTTTGCCTCTGCCAAACAAATGGAAGCAGAAATTACTCTTGATAGTGTTAAATTAAAATTATCTATCCCACCACCACCTCCCCACTCTGGGGTGGTGTGAATTTGAGGAGAAACTTGTGTGAGGGCCAGCTACTGATCATGGATTCTCAGAGAAGAATTGCCCTCCTCAACCCAGTATTAAGGTCAAAGTAAGCAAAATGCTTGCAGGTACCTTCTTTTTTACTTATAAAATTGAAGTGTATCATTTTTGGAGTTCCTGCTTTATTCTGGGATGTACTATTAGCCTTCTCACTTGGGCTAGATACTAGACTATCACATTTACCATAAATCCATCACTTCAATATAATGAGGATTCACCAATGTAGTCAGGGTGAAATCAGGGTGAACTCCGAAGCCTTCCACTTTCATCTCATTTTTGATCTCTTATTAGTAGATCAGTGATTTAAAAATTTAAAAACCCAGGTAACATTTAAAATTTTAATTGGCAGTTTTACTCTGAGCATCTAATACACCATATAATGGGAGGTAAAAATCATGTTTTTTCTATCCCTCTTCTTTCATATCTCAAATGGGTATACAAAGTAGGTGTAAAATCCATGCATGTTGAGGATGTGTGCCTATATATATGTGTGTGTATATGTATACATGTACATACAGACACACATATATAATTAAACATATATGTGCGTATTTGTAACTCATTTTAATTAAGTCATATAGAGGAATAAGTATAATAAAAATATTGTTTTGCATTACAATTATAATATATAGATTATATCAAAGATAAACACATAAGAATATAAATGATTAATACTTCAGGGCAAACAGGTAATTTGATTGCTGTTTCAAAGAAGATAGCATGTTCAACACATTAGTAGAAATATGAACACCTGATACAAACCATAAAGCACAAACTCTTTTGTATTATCCTGGGTATTTATTAAATTTTAAATCAAATAACATTCACTCTGTGTATCAATAAAATGAAACTTTATATGCTTTTATAATACCCAATAGATTACCTTGTAGGGAAAATCTTGTGTCTTCATTACCATATAACTACAAAAGAAAAGTAAATTAGACCCAACAGAAAGCCCAAGAAAGAAGTAATTATTTTGATAAAAGTGTGTCCACACGGAATAGGGATGAAAATCTAGACCAATAACTAATAGAAAGTGTACATTCTATTATGCAAGTATTGAATGTGAGCAGCTGGTGGAGTGATGAAATTATGGTGCTTGGTAGCTAACAGTCAAGTTTTTATAAAAACATCTTTCTTAATGTGGGAAAGTAATTTTCTTAAATCAAATGTTTCCATCAACCTTCATAAAATTGTGTCATGTTTCTACAAGCAAAGGGATTATTGTTTTCCTCCATACCATATTTAGACCAGAAGATAAATAAGCTTACTCCTTTAAATATTAAGGAAAAGTTTTCTTCTCATTATAAAGAGAGTGGTAATACAAAGACAGAAAATATGATATTGATAACATAATAGTTTCATAATAAAATATAATATCTAAATTTTAGAGTCACAAAAAGCAACATTAATGCAATTAAAAACATGACATTTTATGGAGATTTGTTAAAAGGAAAAAAGAGAGATTTGTAATTTATTTATTGCCTATAAAGTACTAGTCTCCATGGTAAAGATTTTAAATTCATTACCTAATTGAACTGACTCAACAGCACTGAAAGTAGGTATTATTATCTTTATGTTACATATGAAGAAAGCCAGCCTAAAATATAAATGGCAGGCACAAAGCCATAGAGCTACAAAGAGGCATGCATAGGTTGTCAGCTGAAATCTGTCTCCAGACTTTTCAGTCCTGATCGTTTCATCAGTTGAATGATGAATTTATCTTGAAATAGCATGGAAATTCAAGTTATTTAAAAGTGTACTTTAAAAACATACATCACTTATTTTGGGGTGATTACAGAAATAGTGAAACAAATAAGTGATGTTTCCAAATAAAACAGAGGCATTAAACCATTTAACTTTTCAGTAAATAAATCACAATTTATTTGACTCTTGCCATGTTTCAAGAACAGTAATTTTTACAAACACTGGTATTTAACAGTTGCAAGGCTAGTGTTAACAGTAATGATACCCTTAGGGACATTCCCTAACATGAGTAAAAACCCAAACTGGCTTTAATAAACGCCTTTTGATTTAAATTGAAAAGGGAAAATTTGAGGATGCTGGTTCAAGGTAGTGAAATGCACACAATTTTCCTTCCATATATTAATAGGTAAAGATAAGGAGTTTCAGAAGGCAAAGTGAAGAAGAAAAACAAGAAATATGGCATATGGAAACCAGATTTCTTTCCCAGGAATGAAATAAAGGGAATTCTAAATATGAAAGCTATGTAGCAGGCTTTTGTCAGAAAACTTCAAGATGATGTCTTGGGCAAAAATGAGATTAAATGTTATCAATTATGTGATTGGGAGAATGGATAATTCACTCATTCAATTACTAATTATTAAGCCTCACCTATGAACCCAGTCTAGGTACACTCTCAGAACTGACATTCTAATGCCCTATAGTGGTAAGGGGACCACAATATGCAATATCAGTGAATATAAAATCTATCCAATGATAAGAGTTAAGTGGAGCTGTAAATTAGAGTAAGATAAATAGGCAAATATCTATTTCAAATAAAATAGTCAATGCACTCTTCAGTCATACTGTGATATTTGAGAGGGAGAAAAGCAAGAGTAATGGAGGAGTAAGCTGTTGGGTATTTGGGGTGAAGAACATCCCAGGCAGAAGGACAAGCAACTGTAAAGTTCCAGATATGGGAATTGGCTTAGTGCATTTAAGAAAAAAAAAAAGAAAAATGAGGCAAGTGTGGAGAGATAGAGTGAGAAATGGAGAAGGAAAGGAGAAGAGACCAGAGAGGTATCTGATGTAAGTCACTGAGATCAACGCATAATCTTTCCGTTTTATTCTGAGCAAGGCAGAGGCCAAAATCGAAATTTGGTCCAATGAGTGACATACCCCATTCTCTTCAAAGAAACAATTTGAATATTGTATTATGAATAAACTGTGTAAATAGCAGATAAATTACAGCAAGACCATTTGAAAACTTTTACAATAATCCAAGCCAGAGAGAAAGTAACAGATGTGGAGTTGAAACATATCTGAAATGGACAGATTCTGAGCACATTTTGAAAGTAGAGTCAACAAGATTTGTTGGTGGATTTCCTGTGTGAGATAAGGAAAAAAGAAATCAAAGATGACTGCAAGGATTTCGGCCTCAGCAAATGGGTGATAATCTTGAGATTATGGGGAAGAGTTATATTTGTCTCATCAATAAGAAAAAAGAAAGGCAACTAGATATCTCAAAAAATAATAGGAAACATATTCATGTAGTCATGGTCCAATAAGAAAACACAGTAAAAGTTCACATGATACTGAATAAAACTTGGAGCTAAAGAAAAGACATTTCTGACCTTATAGGTTTAAAATATCTCCTTTACCTAGAATAGTAATATAATGTTAATGCATTATTTGACAAAGCAATATATAATACATATTTATACAGATATGCATAATGCAAATGGTATATGTCATTTCTCGCACTACAGATATAATACTGAAGAATTACTTATGGTCATAGAAGAGAATGCACATTTTTGTTAAATTTACTGTGTTTAAAATGTTGCACCATAATGTGTTAACCTTAACAATAAGTATAAATGTAGAGTTATAAGAACAGAGTCTAAGAAGTGAAAGAGAGATTTTGATGTGTTAAAATGCATCAAAGATCTAAATGTGAAAGTTGAAATTACAAAATTCTTAAAAGAAAATGTAGGTGTAAATTTTTATGCCCTTGGATTAAATAGTTTTTAAATGTGAAAGAAAAAGCAAGTGACAAAAGTAGATAAATTGTATTTAATCAAAATTAAAACCTTCTGTGTTTCAATAGAGACTATTAAGAAAGTGAAAAGGCAACCCACAGAATGGGAGAAAAGAAACATTACAACTCAACAATGAGAAAACAAATAACCAATTAATAGATGGTATAATTATTTGAATAGGCATTTCTCCAAAGAAGATGCACACATGGCCAATTAGCACATGAAAATGTGTTTGTTACTGACCACAAGCCGGTTCGTTTTCCCAATGCACTATGGGAGAACCCAATACTGAGGCAAAGTTCTTTTGCAGAAAGAAAGGACTTTGTTGCAGGGTGGCCAGGCAAAGAAACAGGAGGCAAAGCTCTCAAATCTGTGTCCTGGAGTGGCTTTTGTGTGGGATATTTATTGGGGGAGTAGAAGGAGGGAGTAGGAAGGTGTTGTAGGCTGAAGTATTAAGAGTCCTCTGCACAGGTGTGACTGTCTTTCATATTTCTTCACAGGTCACATGTAAATTTGGGGAGTTCCATGTGTTACATGTGATAAGTTTTGGCTTGTGACATCCAAAGCTTACTGATCAGTCATTCTGGTCCCTCAATGTTCCTGTGTGATGTTTGGTAGAAGGAGGTAGTCAGCAAGTCGTTTCCCTATCTGCAGTGTCCTTGCTAGTCTGCAGGACAAGCTCAGAAACTTTGGTAAATTGTTTCTTACTTTAACCTTGTGGGTGTGGGGTACGGTTTCATATTCAATATCATTAGTCAGTAAGGAAATGTAAATGAAAACCATAATGAGATACCACTTCATATCTGTTAGCATGGCTATGATAAAAAAGGCAGGGGCCAGCCCAGTTGTCAGAGGTTAAGTTTGCATATTCCACTTCGGTCACCCAGGGTTCACCAGTTCAGGATCCTGGGAGCAGGCCTAGCACCACTTGTCAAGCCATGCTGTGGCAGGCATCCCACATATAAAGTAGAGGAAGATGGGCATAGATGTTAGCTCAGGGCCAGTCTTCCTCATAAAAGAAAAAAAGACACGCACTATCAAGTGTTAGTGAAAACAGGGAGAAATTGGAACACTCATACTTTGCTGGTGGGGACTTCAAATGGCATCAACCACTTTAGAAGACAGTTCTGTAGTTCCTCAACTAGTTAAACAAAGAATTACCATACGACCCAGAAATTCCACTGCCAGGTATCTATGCAAGAGAATTGAAAGCTAATGTGAACACACACACTTGTATATGAACATTCAAAGCAGAATTTTTGATGATAGCCAAAAGGGGAAAAATGCAGATGCCCGGATGAATAAACACAATGTGTTATATCCCTGCAATAGAACATTATTCAACCTTAGAAAGCAATCAAATATTGATGCATGTTACAACATGGATGAAGCACTGAAAGAAGTGTAGAAGAAGCCAGACACAAAAAGCCACATATTTTATGATTTTATTTATATGAAACGTCCAGAATTGACACACATAGGGAGAAAGAAAGTAGATTAGTGGTCTTCATAGGCTGAGAGGTGGAAGGAATGGGGAATGACTGCTCATGGATACAGGGTTTTATTGCCAGGGGATGAAAATATTCTGAAAGTACATAATAGTGACGGTTGCACAATTATGTGAATATACTAAAAGCAACTAAATTTTGCACTTTAAGATGATGAATTTTGTGGCATGTGAAGTATATCTCAATAAATAATAAAACAAAAGTAGAATATTACTTTTTTAAATTTTGAAATTTATGGCTTATTTTACATCTCTGGATTCTAAAAATGAATGAAGAAATGATGTGTAAATTTGTGCAAAAGAATAGGATAGAGGCAGTTTTGTAACAGAAAAAATGGGATATAACCAATAATTCTGTATTGAAAACTCATCTGCACTGTGTAAAGAAGATGTGGTATATATACACAATAGACTACTACTCAGCCATAGAAAATGACAAAAGCATCCCATTCACAACATGGATGGACCATGAAGGTATTATGTTAAGCAAAATAAGCCAGCTAGAGAAAGATAAACTCTGTATGATTCCACTCATATGTGCAAGATAAACAAACACATGGACAAAGAGAACAGATTAGTGGTTACAGCAGGGGTGGCACAAAGTGGGGAGGGGAACACCTATAAGATGACTGACAAATAATAATGTATAACTGAAATTTCACAACGTTTTAAACTATCATAACCTCAATTAAAAAAAAAGACTCATCTGCAATTCTTACTATTTTTGTGACTCTGAAAAAGTCTTGATATAAATTACAGATATTTAATTACTGGAACCAGACTTTGAATACACATTTAACACATATATTTACATATATATTAATTTTAATATGCATTTATAATTTATTTGGGTTTTTTGGTCAGAAGATAGAAGATTAAACATATTCTTTCAGTAACTTTAAAAGTCACCTTGAGCAAGGCCAACCAGATGGTGTAGTGGTTGGGTTTGCATGCCCCACTTCGGTGGCCTGGGATTTGCAGGTTTGCATCTCAGGTCTGGACCTACACACCTCTCATCAAGCCATGCTGTGGTGGTGTCCCACATACAAATAGAGGAAGATTGACACAGATGTTACCGCAGGGACAATCTTCTTCAAACAAAAAGAAGAAGATTGGCAGTGATTGTTAGCTCAGGGCCAATCTTCCTCACACAAACACACACAAAAAATCATCTTGAGCAAGTTGAAAGTTAGAAAAAAAGAGTAGAAAGAAACCAATCTATTTCAGAACTGAATTACCTTGAAGGCACGTGCTGCATTTGGACCTAAAGATTTGAATTTCGCTTTTTCATATCTATAAGCTCAAAAAAAACAACCAAAACCACATGATGTTGAGTAGAATATTTTATTTTCAATTCCTGGATAATTTACATGCCAAATTAATCAGAAAAGAAAAATGCACTTTGATTTCACAGAGAGAACTGACTTAACTTGTAAGTATTAAGAAGTGTCCAGAAAGTTACACTGGTCACTATCCAAATTACTACCTACTATAATAGACAATGGATAGATAAATAATAGCTCTTTTAATGTTAGAAGAACTTTATCTTATTCAATTTATAACAAAATGTTTCTTAACGACTTAGATAATATTTAAATAATAGTGAATATATAAAAAATAGTAGATAATAGAGATAACACCTTTTCAAATAAATGATGAAGAATTCTTTGAACAAAGTATACATAGAGCCCAGACTATGAAATAAATATTAACTCTAACAATTTAAACACCATTATGAAGCATAAAATGGAATTAAGTATTATAATATTTTCATGCTAAAATTATATACAAAACAAAATTATGCCATGACATAAGTTTATAGCCAATCTTGAATATAGATTAATATAATTATTAGAGCACGTGCATATGTCTGAATTAGACCTAGAGCTAATTCTTTTTGAGAACAGCACATAGTGATTTTGCATATTGAAAATATATTTTTAAGTAAATATCTCTAAAAAATATTGTAATTGAGTTCAGGAGCATTAAATTTAAATTATTTGAAAAGTTTATATATTGCAAAAGTAAATCCTGTTCTGCACTCCGGCTCCAATTCGTATGGGGTAAGAGTTCTGACAATTGTAGGGGAATGAAATAAACTTAGGCGAAGATTGATTACAGCGTGAGCAAGAATTAAGGCACAGTCAGGTTAAGGTAAAAATGATTGCTGATTATGCATAAGTCTAACAGCACCTTAAGAATGTTGATAAAATGTATTAGGAAAACAAGTTTCACCTCAAGAATGACTAATATTTTTAGCTTTAGGAGCAAAGCTAATGTTTGAGTTAAAGAGACAGATTGTTGGTGCAGTTGTCAACAGAGTCATCCATCTGGAATTGTTTTTTCCTCGTTGTTTTTTGGTTTTTCTATTTAAAAAAAATTTCCTTTTGTTGAACAAAATGAAAAGTAACATGAAATTAACATGAATATGCTTCCAGATTGTTGTTTTGGCCTTAGAGTAGTGTCTGACATTTAAGGAAATTGTCTAATTAGTCTCTGTCCACATTCATCAACATGTGAAGCAGATTTTAAAGCTTTTTCATTCCTAATTAAAAAATTTGGTAAATTTTATTGTGTTCAATATTAAAAGAGTTATTTTTTAGTATATCATTCTTTATAAAATATTTGAGCTAATTATTTAAAAGAATAACTACATTTGTAAAAGAATAAATTAACGGGGCAGAGCTACCTTAAAGACTCAGAGCCTTAGATTTTTTAAAACGGTTATATTCTAAGCACAAAATATAAATAGAAGATGAAAACTTGTTTGATTTTTCAATACTTTGTCCCTACTTTACATAATAGTATATAATTCAACTCTATATTTAATCTCACGTCTTACGTATGAGCACATAGCACACTCATACATACACACAAGATTTAAACGAAGAACTCTCTCCATAATGAAACTTTATGATATGGAATTCTTACACCTCCATGACATTTATCAATTTAGAGAATGTTAATTGAAATATATGCAAATTTTGAGTCATTCTTGTTGGAGATTAATCGAAAAAGGGGTTTAGAGGTTATGAAGACCAATGCAAAGTGAAAAACTCAGCCAGCCAAGAAGTTTCTGTAGGTTCATTTTCAAGGAATAAAAGAAAATTGATGTACAATAAAGCAAAGCCTTAAAGCTTCCCACTGTCAGAAGTAGGAAGCTAGGGGGATGCACCCGGGGGGGGGGGTCTCCTGCTTGGGGCTCATTCCCAATGTGGGTGGAATTAACATGGTTTGATTCCATGCTTTGGGAGGAAAATTAAAAGTATTTACCCAGCAATGTGGGAGGACTGAAACTTGATATATGACATTTTTAAAGAAAGCCTTTTAGAAGGAGATCTGCGAATCCCAAGATGGAATGCAGATTGTGACAAAAGAATCTAACTGTATGACAAAAGTACAAAGCAATTTCCCTGAAGGGAATGGGGAAGCAAGGTCCTGACCTGACTAACTTTGGACATAAGTGGAGCCTGTAAGACTAAAGGCAAAAGAAAACTATAGACTGTACTGTAGTCTCACAGGAACACAAATTAAAGATTCTGACATCACGATACATATGTACTAGAATTGAACAATAAAGTAAATGGATGGCAGATGGTAGGAGCCAGTTTTCTCATTGTTGAAATGAGACGTTACAGACCAGCAAGCGCAAGAGGCTAGAATGATCTACGTGATTATGGCTTAGAGCTGGCAATATCAGCCTGAAAGCATGTTTAGTATAGTATAGATGTAGCTGATAATATATAGGGATGTTTATAGATATGCATATATACATAGGTGAGGATACACACGTGCATTTTTCTTCTCTGTGACCTCAGAGAGCCTAGAAGTAACCACAGTGTTGAAGAGCACACCTAGCACCCAGATCTTGGTTTCTAATACCATTTTTCCAATAAAAGAAATCAAGTCTCCTTGGTAAAATGGCTGATGTCATGTTTGGGCAGGAGATATACACAATAAGCCTGAAGCATCTTGTAGTGCAGGAGAGAAAAATCCTCAAAAAGAAACCCCTAAAACCAAAATAGGCCCCCACAATGACGGAGATATATCAAAGAGCACAAAGCGAACTAAAAAAGCTCCCAGCGTGAGCAAAAAAATAAATAAAACAGTACTGGATTATAGTCCAAAATCCAAAATTGATTTTCATTAGCCTATATTAATATGAATAAATATTTTAATAAATAAATGGGGAGAATATAAAAATGTATTGTGCAGAAGAACTCCAAACAATTTGTATAGATACTCCTCAAGGAGGTGGAACTTAATTATCCACTTGGCAAGCATGAGCTGCATATAGTGACATCCTTCCAAAAAAGTCAATATGGAAAGGATGAAAAAAGAATAACTTTATAGTACCAAAACTGAAAAATGCCACCTCAACCAGGTGATCAAGGTTAACATCTGCTGTCGTAAGTCAGTTTGATAATATATATCCTTAACAGGATGTGATGACGGATGCACTTGACCTTTGTGCTTCTTGTCTAAGACACATAAACTCAGTCTAATCATTGCAAAAGCACCAGACAAATCTCAACTGAGGGATGGTCTACAAAATTTCTGAGCAGTACTCTTCAAAACTGTCAAGGTCATCAATAACAAGGAATTTCTGAAAATTTGTCAAAGCCGTAAAGAGACATGATGAATAAATGTAACGTGGTGCCCCGGGTGAGGTACTGGACTAGAAAAAATAAAAAATAAAGAATTTGAATAAAGTATGGATTTTGATTAATCACAATGTATCAATATGGGGTCATTAATTGTGAGAAATATATCTTACATTGATGTATATATTATCATATATACATATGATAATAACACAGGGAAACTGAGTGTGGGATATGCGGGAACTCTCTGAACTATCTTCAAAATTTTCCTATAAATCTAAAACTATTCTAAAAGGAAAAAGTTACTTAAATACTTTGGAGAGAGGTGGAGATGGAGAAGAATGGCTCTGAGTTTCTCAATAACTTAAATATTATATCCAAGAGTCACTTATTGGGCAAGGCAATTCTAGCTATCTCCCCTCTTACCATTTATGCCACTCCGATACTGTTCATGAACATACATACACACACATATGCACACACACATACACATCTCAGGTCCTGTTGCAAAGGCCATGGTAACTCTAAAATATTCATGACACCAGTTACTTGAAATTGAATTAAAACTCATCTCTCTACCACCAAACGCCACCCCGCCCCAAAAAAATGCAAAAAAACTCCTTTGTGACCAAGATGATAGCCTTTTGGATAGATCTCAGCATTAACTTTTTAACTATAAAACTGTAAGTTTTTTGCTGCTAGAATGATGATTATTTTGTCTGTTTACTTTAAAAATGACTCCAGAGTCAGCCCTGATGGCCTAGTGGTTAAAGTTTGGCATGCTCTGTTGTGGTGACCCAGTTCAGTTCCCAGGCTTGGAACCACACCACTTGTCTGTCAGTAGCCATGCTGTGGCAGCAGCTCACACAGAAGAACTAGAAGGACTTACAACTAGAATATTCAACTATGTACCAGGACTTTGAGGAGGAAAAATAAAAAAAAGAGAGGAAGATTGGCAACAGATGTTAGCTCAGGGCAAATCTTTCCCAGCAAAAATCAAAAACCAAAACAGAAAAAACTCTAATTTCTCCCTAATTATTTTTTTAAAAAGAAGATTGCAGAATAGAGAAAGAAGCATTGTGGGTATTATATTCTGTGAAGTCAAAGAAATTAAATAAGGGTGATATGTTCTAAAACATATGTAATAAAGAAGTGAAAGCTGAGTTTAGGTAGAGATGAGGGATTGGTGAGAGTCACATGGGTTTATAGTAGATTCTAAGTAGGAACTAAGTTTATGTATGGAAGAATATGAAATAGTATGGAAACGTTGTTATTGGTATCATGCAGTCTTCCACTTGCAATGCTCAAATGGATGTGGAAAATATATTCCAGGCTTTTAGAAGAGGAGTACAGGGCTTATTTCTACCTGTAGAAGAAGAAATATCCTTTGTGTCTGGTTGATGTTTTTTCCATCTGTCTGATTAGCCAATTCCAGACCTGTGAACAATGTGGAGACATTTATCCTCACCAGATCTCATCCCACAACAGATTTTTAAAGTATGTGGAACCTACTTAAGGGCAATTCATACTTCTTGCTGCTAAAAAAGTTATTTGCAAAGGTGACCAGGTAAGTCATATGGTAGAGAATTACGTAGTATATTTGAGCCAGGTAAATGACTATTTCTTTCCCTGAAACAAAATTATTAGTCTTCCTATCAATGTAAATTTCTTTTCCAACATCCTTATTTCATCTGGATTAGATTATAATTTATATTTGAAAAATCATTATAAGCCAGTGGTAATACAGGGATAGCCAAAGAGTCAAACAACCATAAATAGGAGATTTTTCTCCATATTTTAAGATTTCAACTACTAAATCTTATCTTTATTTCTGCTAAACAAGTTATGATCTCACATTAATGACTATTTGGTGTGCATGAACTAATTTTGACATAGGTCCTCTTTTATTTCATTAATTAAAGTCATTTAAAAATTTTAATTAGAAAGTACACTTTATGGCCAGTAACAGAGGAAAGAAATACCACTTTGAGAGATTCTTTTCTAGTGTTCCTACTGTGTCAGAAAATTACAGTATGTCCATCTTTTAATTTGGCTCAGTAATAATGGATTTCCACCTACACATATAATGTTTTCCCTATCTTTTAAAAGCTTGATGCTTCAGTGGAAATATGTGATATGCTGCTGTGATAGTGTTTTGCTATAAAATAGTATTAAATTGGTCCAGAGAAGCCAGGAAATGTTGGAACAGGAGGAGGCCAGGAAACTGTCCACAGTTGTATTGTAGTTAAGGTGGAGGTGCCATTGGGTGGTGTGTGTCAAGGTTTATCTTTAACTGCAGCTCCTGCCTAATTACTTTGTGAGATCTGTTTACTCTAGTTTTTCTTTCTGTCTGGGTAATTTAGTTTTCTATTAACTACTTGGAGAACTAGATTGCTTTTTTTTTTAATTCAGTCTTTTCTTGAATTCCAGATCCTTAATTCTTCTTCATGGCATCTTAAAAGCAATGTCTTGTGAATTTATAAATTGAGAAATAGTAGAATGGGAGAGGGAGAAAGAGAACCAAGAAACATGTGAAAAATATTGTACCTCTTGAGTCAAAAATTGCAAAATTGAGATAGTATTCTCATTTTCTTAACCTGCCTATCAATTGGGGGAAGATATTAAACCCCTAAAACACTGAGTGTTAAGGAGGTTGCAAAATAATCAGTATGTTAAATATTTCTCACAGCAATGTGTTTGTTATACTCTTTGTAAGGGACTTTGGACAAAAATTTAAACCACTTTAATTATGCAAATCCTTTGAACCAGCAAATTTCCGTCTATTAATCTATCCCAAACAAAGATCCATAGATACGTTCAAAATTTTAACTGAACAGCTAAATACAAGAAATCCTTAATGTTTAAAATATTAGGTAATAGGATGGGATGAAAATATTAAAATGGTATAGGAAACCTTCAGTGATATGAAAATATATTAACTACAGCTTAAGAGAAATGTGTTCTGTACTGCAGTTTATATAGCATGCTCCTTTTTCCAGTTCAAAACATTTGTGAATATGTGTGTGTGTGTGTGTGTGTGTTTGCTATCTAGAATCACAGCACTGCCCCCTGCCTCCACTGTTCCCACCCTGGTCTGAGCCATTATCACCCCTCAATCTCCTAACTCGCCCTTAAATCCTCCTCCTTCAATCTATTCACAACACAACTCTCAGAGTAACCTCTCAAACTAAAATCCAGATGATCTCAAAATCTTGCAGCGCCTTCCCATTTTACTCAGAGTAAGGTTGAAGTCCTCCCAATTGCGGGAAAGGCCTTACATGATTTATTTCCCGGGTATCACCTCTCCTATGTCGTCTCCTACCGGTTTCCTTCTCTCTCATTCCTCTCAAGTCACACGGGTCTCCTCACTCTTTTTTAAAACACCAATGCTCCCTACTGACAGTTTACTCTATTCTCTCAGCCTGTATCGTTTTTCCCCAGATATCTAAATAGTCACTCTCTCACCACTTTAACAAGTCTTTACTCAAATCTCACCTTCTTGGTCAACTGTATCTTCACTGCTAGTTAATTCTTCCACCACCCCTCACTCCTGTCAGGACTGCCAACTCCTCTTTTCCTGCTTCCTTTGCACGTATCTCCTTTCAATGTGTTCTCTATTCACCTGCTTATTCGCAGCGTTTATCAGTTTTTTGTTTGTTATTTGTCACTCTGCTAGAGTTTAACTCCACAAAGTAGGGATCTTGTTTTGTTTGCTGTTGTGTCCCAAGCGGCCAGAAAGTGCTTGTCCCACTGTAGACATTCAACAAAAATGTGTTGAATGAGTGTTATATCTGTACATGTGGGTGCACAAGAGTTACTGTTTCAACCAAAATGACATTGGATAAATGTGGTTGTCTCAAGGTGGCAAACTTACAGAATTTTGTAGTTGATTTGTAATAGTGTTTCCAAAATCTATACTATAAGCCTGCAATACTTATGTTACACTGAATAAATATTCAGTTCTAGGAAAGAAGAAAGGATGCAAGGAAGGAAGGAAGAATATGTTCTGTTTGATTTTTTTCAATATTGGTATAAATTCAACCTTTTTTGTTAATTTTGTTTTTTATTTTCTCCCAAAGATTTGAGTAGTTGTAAAATAATAATAGGTATAACTACCAAATATGTCCAAACATGATAATGTCAAGAGCGCATATGCAATTCATCTTTTGTTATTAAGTTTTAGAAGGTTACCCAATATATTTTCCCTTTACCCAAATAATTTGGCTAATTACTTTTTTTCTTATTATACTTTAATACTATCACTGCATACTTAATAATTTTATTATAAACTGTCTGCTTTATCCCCAGATAAAATCTCTCTGGACTGAGATTTCTCAAAATTAGAAATATCGTATCAGAGTTTAAGGTAATTCAAAACATAGTTTAATATTGTAGACTAGACATCTTTTATATTCTTAGAAAAAAGACTAATTTTAAGTGGCTGCTTTCACACCATTTTATGATTAGCCTTTTATTTTCTTTAAAACCTCAAGAATGTTTGAGTACGTATTAAATCTGCAGGGGAGATATCAATTGAAGCTAATACTGCATATAATTATGCATATATAAACTACTTCATAATGTATATTTTATGTATAAGGCATATTGATTTCAAATGCCTTCAAAATAATAAATATTTTGCCGTTGAGCTACAAAACCTTACTGAGGAATATGATGGTGTCTTTATGCTCTCCTACTCTAAATGACTAGACTATTTACCATAATGGGCTGTATTTGGAAAGAGGAAATGTTAATTGCTGGGGTTTACAAGACAAGGTGGGTAAAAGCATATGTTACAATCAGATCATTAGCAATAGATGAGAAGCAAAACAGAGATGCCCCAAATGCCCTCGGCCTGCTTTCTTTCATTGCACAAGTCAAACAAATAGAATAGGTGGAGTAAATGCGTTAACAACCACTGAACCAAAATTGTCTTTTCTCATTTGCAATGGACTGTTCATATTTCTTTTACATAAGATCCTATTTTTAATACAAATGTGCTTTTTAATGAAATTCTCTATTTTTACAGTTAATGTAATTCGTTAACACCATCACTTTACCATAAACATGACCACACTTCTTTCATTACTGCCTTAGAATTAATATTTAGAAGCAGTGTTTCTCTAAAAAATCCACACATTTTATTCTTCATATATATCAGCATGCCTCCAGAAAAATTGTATTAACTTATAATTCTACCAGTAGTACATCAGATGGCTTGAATCCTCAAAGACAGAGACTGGATATTTTTAAATACTTTCTAAAGATAAAAATACCACATTTACTGTGCATTTCTACCTTTGTTAGTAAATGTGACCATCTTTTCATATATTTAATGAGTAGTTATATTCATTTCATTTCACAGAGCTTTCGGTTTTTATCATTTGAGTAATCTGACCTCACTGACATCTTTAGTAAGTCACGTCTACTGAGATACATGTGTGTGTGCACAGAGGAACCCACGACACAACCACAGGTTAGGTGTAGAACATTTCTGGCACCACAGATGCTTACTTTTGCTCTTTCCTACTTAATACTTACCCAGACGTTACCACTACTCTGATTTCTATCACCACCAACTACCTAATCTACTCTTGAACATGAAAAATGGGGCTATACTGCTTACTACATACTAATTTGTGTCTGAATTCTTTTGCTCAGCATAATTTTTATGAGATTCATTAGATGTTGTTTTTTAAAAACGTTGCTCTAGGGTGTTCCATTTCAGTAATATCTCATAATTATTTATCTGTTGTTTTATTGGTTGTCATTTTGTTTTTTTCTAGATTTTGTACAATATGAATAAAATTCTATGAATGTGTTGTTCATGTTATTTGGTTAATACACATCTAGGAGTGGAATTACTTGGTCATAAGGTAGCTATATGTTCAACTTTAGAAGACAATGCAATAAAATTTCTAATGGGTAATATTATGGACCTGTGAATTATTTTTTTCAAAAAATAACATTTTGTCTTTGGTTTCTTGACATTTCATCTGCTTTCTATTTAATGATTTCCTTTATCTTGATTATTTCTTTCATTTAACTTTTGCTTTTAATTTACGAGGCTTTTCCTAATTTTTTGACATGAAACCTTAAATCACTAATTTTTAAGTTTGCTTCTTTTTTTAACATGTACATTTTAAGTCATAAGTTTTCCTCTTAGCAATGCTTTAGGCTCATCATGTCACAATTTTATTGTTCATTTTCAAGCTGTGATTTCTTATTTTCCCAATAGATATTTAGAATTATATTAATATAGGAAAAACAAAATAGAGTTTTAAGTCTAAAAAGATATAATAGACAATATGAAATTTCAAAAATTTCAGAAATAATGTCTCCTTTGGCAGAAAGAAGTGAATTATCTGAGAAACAAATATCTGTGTCTTTGAGTCTACTCACTTTTACTTTAGGGAAAAAAAAAGCCATATTAGAGTAGAAATCAAGAATTAAGAAATTTGGGGGGCCAGACCCTTGGCCGACTGGTTAAGTTCACGTGCTCTACTTCAGTGGCCCAAGGTTTCGCTGGTTTGGATCCTGGGTGCGGACATGGCACCGCTCATCAGGCCATGCTGAGGCGGTGTCCCACATAGCACAACTAGAAGGACCTAGACAACTAGAATATATAACTATGTACTGGGGGGATTTGGGGAGAAAAAGCAGAAAAAAAAGAGAAAAGTTTGGCAACAGTTGTTACCTCAGGTGCCAATCTTTCAAAAAATGAAGAAAGAAAAATTTGGGAGGAAAACACAGAATATTGGAAAAGTCTCATCATATTCAGGTGTACTAAATATGTTTTGATAAAGCTGTGTGTGTCACACTTTGCGTGTGTCACAAAGTGCCATATACTTAACCAGCATAATCTCTCTTCATTTCAAAACATTTTATGAGATAGAATTATTAATTTTTTTTTGTACTGAAGAGAAATCCGAGATTCTATATTATCACCTAGTCCACAATTGGGAAATCTAGCATTTGATTTCAGGTCCTCTAAAGTTGAAGGCCAAAATCTTAACCAAGAAGCCATAGCCCATACCTGACCCATGACTGTCATCCCTTCCTCTGTAGGGGAAACTCCTTCTGGTCTAGTTCGTGTTCGTAGTATTCCTAGAGCCTTCTCTGAACCAAAATACTCCTGAGGAGGAACAAATGACACTTGAAAAAGTACTTCTGATCCTGCTTTTTTAACAGGAGGCAAAGATCTAATTTAAAGCAATAAATTCTGCTGTAACTTGAGGCAAGAACAATTGGGTACAATAATCATTTTGTTAAGGAGATGCCTCCAGGATGCTGACGTTGTACTACAATGATGGGCACCTATTTCTTCTCATGTCTAGGGGCTATCTCTTCATAGTTATTCCCTTTATTCACGAATTCATATATTTTGAAAATTGGATATCATTTCCATTTCATTAATTTGTTATATAGCTTCATCCTTTTACACATACCTTATATTTGTAAAAATTTATATATGTAAATCAATAAAAATTATAGAGGGAAATGTGTTTAATTTTTGATATCACACACCAGGCTTTTGGAGGCTAATGCTACTAATACAATATTTAAGAATATGCAAATCTTTTCCACATTATACTGTTTTACCTCTTTTTCTAGTCTTTCCATGAAATTCATTAAGGATAATAATGAATAAAAAGTATGACATTTATAAATATAATAATCATTCAATGATATCTTATAAGTAGAAGAATCTAGGAAATGACCTAAAAAGCTGATGTACTTAATATTACTATTTGTAGCTTCAGGTACTTCTTGAGGTGTTTAACCTTTAAGGGAGCACACCTGATCTCATACATATTCTGCTTCAAATTCTACTAGTTCATGTCAGACATTTTTTTTTGCATTGCATTAAATCTTCTGCAAGTTATGTTTTTGGAAATTATTATATAAACCTACTTATGCTAGTTTTACAGGAATGTTAATTTAAGGAAAAAATGAATGATTACCATTATTTAAAGAGTTACTTGAAATTGTGTGTTATAGAATTTCTTAGCAATGCAAATGAAAACTGTGAGTGGATAGTCAAACAAGTATTTCCCGGAACGTTGGTGATGTGCAACTGCTAATACTGTTACCTTTGTGGTCTTGAAGAAACGATGCTGCCTCCTGATGAGCCAGGTCATTTCTTCATGACTCAAACTCCTTCCTCCACAAAACTCAAGTTCAAAATCTTCTATCCCACATCTTAACCAATGCATAAATAGTGGGAAAATTTTGTCTATCAAAAATTCTAAGAAAGAATATCATTCAGACATCAGAAAGCTGAAGGACCTTCCGCTAGATAGGACCTAGAGAATAACAAACTAAAGGAAAGCATGTAGAATTCCCTGTTCTAAAATATGAACTATGTTGTTGAGAAATGGAGGAGATCTTAGTAAAACAAGGGCAAAATAGCTCAGGCTACAACGATACAGGCTGAAAATAATGTTGAGATACACTAGGTAAAGAATTCTAATAAAATTTTGATGGAAATAATTGTTTTCTTTGGTAGCGTATCCTAGGAATTCATGTGTCTGGAATGGTTTAAGGGTGGGAAATGAGGATGATATGTATGGAATGATAATATAGTTTATGGCAGAGTTGGTGCAGAGATAAACGTGTAACTGATGCTCAATTTTTGAGATTGAAAATTGGATTATGAAACATTTTTCTAGTTTTGCAAGCTACTAACTAGCGACTTAACTTATTCATAAGCAAATCTGGAGAACTTATACAAGAGGGTCCACCTAATATTTAGATAAAATACCTAAGCTGGGGGTCTCAAGCTCTGCTTTGGCAGCCCAGGGTTTCTCTGGTTCAGATCCTGGCGCCATGCTGAGGCAGCGTCCCACATAGCACAACCTGAAGGACCTACAGGTAGAACATCCAACTATGTACTGGGGGGCTTTGGGGAGAGGAAGAAGAAAAAAAAAAGAAGATTGGCAACAGACCCTACCTCAGGTGCCAATCTTTAAAAAAAAAAAACAAAACCCTAAGCTAAAATTAGGAAGGAGGAAACTAGGATATAAGAAAAGTTATCTATCATCTACTCCTGGATGGGGAAAAATATTTTTGTAAGAGGTAAGAGAACAAAGAAATAAAAGCTATAGACCAGGGTCACTTCTCAGGGTGTTGAGAAGGTGAATTCACTGGATAAGAGGATAATGTGAGGGCAAAGAGATATCTGTTCTGTTCCTCTGGAGTATAACAATAGAAGTGGAGTCTGAGGGTCAGGCAGGGATGGTCTATATATATTGAGATGAGAGCTGATAGGCTTACCATATGCCAAGCATGGCAATATAACTTGATCCTGTGGGAAAAGTTGAGAATGGAACAACACTGGGCCCGCCAGCTTTTTGAAAGAGATGGCAAAATGTTAGAAATACTCATCCAGTGGAAGCTAAGGTGATTCTGAATCATTTAGAGGCTGCTACTGGGCACTGTCCAAGCAAAAATTTAACAAATATCAAAGCACACCCCAAAAGAATTACAAAAGCTTATGCCTTAAGGACAATTGGTTTTAAAGTCTGATATTAGAAACCAGCCTGTGCATACCTAAGGACCAGCAAATGACCAGCCCTTTGAATGCCGATGTTAGAACTCCGTTGCATTTCCTTGGAAAGAGAAGCACAGCCAAGTGAACTACAGAAGAAAAAAAGAAAATATTTTTCTTTATTGAAACTACCTAAATTAACTATTTAAAAAATATTATCCTAAATTTTTAAACAGTTAGGAATAAAAATTTCCTCTCTGAACCCTCCCATATTATTGTCGAGATGTGGCTACTTACGAGAAAGAATATATTAACTAGGGATAGATTAAACTTCTTTACATATTCCAAGTTGTGGTATGAAATACGTTTTTTTTTTTTATCCCCTTATCTTTAGTCTGTATGTGTCTCTATAGTTAAAGTGGATTTCTTCTAGACAGCGTATAGTTGGATTTTCTTTTTGTTCTATTCTGGCAATCTCTGTCTTTCAGTCGGTGTATTTAGACTGTTAATGTTCATCGTGATTATTGATACAATTGGACAGATATTAACCATTTTCTTACTGTTTTCTGTTTGTTGCTCTTATTGTTTCCTCCTATTCTTGTCTTCTACTATTTTTCTGCCTTTTCTAATTTTAAGTGAGCATTTTAAATGATTCTTTTTCTCGCCTTTCTTATCACATCAATTATTCCTCTTTTTTCACTTTTTTTCAGTGGTTGCCCTGCAGTTTGTAATATACACATACGGCTAATCCAAGTCCACTTTCAACACTATCCCATTATATGGGTAGGAAAAGTACCCTATGATAACAAAATATTCCTAATTCCTCCTTCCCATACTTTGTATCATTGCTGCCATTTAATTCACTTACAATCATTGCATACATTGTTGCTACTAGTTTGAACAAACTGTTGTCTATTAGATCCATTAAGAAAAATAAAATATTTTATTTTATCTCCACTTATTCCTTCTCTAGTGCTCTTCCTTTTTTTATATAAATTCAAGTTTCTGACCTATCTAACTTTCCTTTTCTTTGAAGAACTTTTAACATTTCTTGCAAGGCAGGTCTATTGGCAACGAATTCCTTCAATTTTGTTCAAGAAAATATTTATCCATTACTTTTCAAGGAAATCTTCAGGCAATAAGAGAATTCTAAATTGGTGATTTTTTTCTCATAACACTTAAAATATTTCACTCTTCTTGCTTGCACAGTTTCTAAGAAGTTGGATGTAATCCTTATGTTTGCTCCTCTATAGGTAACATGGTTTTTTTCTCCTTTGGCTTCTTTCAAGATTCTTCTTTATCTTTAATGTAGATTTTTTTCTTTAATTTTCTGTATTTGCAGTTTGAATATGATATGTTAAAGTGCAGTTTCTTTGACGTTTATCCTGCCTGATATTCTCTGAGCTTTGTGGATCTCTGGTTTGGTGTCTGTCATTAATTTGGGGGAAATTCTCAGTCATTATTACTTCAAATATTACGTCTGTTCCTTTCTTTCTTCTTCTGTTGTCACATTACACGTATATTACACTTTTTGTGGTTTCCCCACAGTTTTTGGCTATTCTCTTGTTTTTTTCAGTCTTGTTTTCTATTTGCTTTTCAACTGTGGAAGTTTCTGTTTTAATACCCTCAAGCTCAGAGATCCTTCCTTTGACTATGTCCAGTCTACTAATGAATCCGTCAAAAGCGTTCCTCATTTATAGTATAGTGTTTTTCTCTTTTATCTCTAGCATTTCTTTTTGATTCTTTCTTAGAATTTCCATTTCTCTCCTTGCATTATCCATGTGTTCTTGCATGTTATCTACTTTTTCCATTAGAGCCAGTAACATATTAATCATAGTTGGTTTAAGTTCATGATCTGATAATTCCAATATCTCTGCCATATCTAGCTCTAGTCCTGATGCTTGCTATGTCTCTTCAAACTGTGCGTTTTTCCTTTTATTATGCCTTATAATTTTTCCTTGAAATACAGACATGATATACAGATTGAAAGGAAGAGCAGTAAATAGGGCTTAGTAGTGTAGTGGTAAGGTGCAGGGCCAGGGGAAGAGGTCTGTAGACCTACGGTTAGGTCTCAGTCCAGTGACCTGGACTGTGAACTTCACTAGTGTTACTCAGTTCATTTTTTTCTTTACCTCACCCCTTTAGAAGGAACAGGATGGCTTGAGGGGGCTGCAGTTGGGTATTTCCCATGCCCCAGGTTGGTCAGGCTCTGATAAAGCCTCAGCATTTTAGGCTGTGATAAAATAGTTTCTCTTGAGCATAGGCCTCGTTAAGAAAACAGAATGCTGTAGCATATTTCAAGTTGGTTACTTTTCTCCTCTCCCTGTTAAAAGCCAGAGGAGGTTTTTCTCCATCTTCACTGCAAACCTGGTAGAGGTTCTGGAGGTAAAACTCTCAACAGTGTGAAGCCTGCCCTCTGACTGGGTCCCAAGGAGTTTTTAATTCTCAGACTTGACTACTCTGAGCCTCCAGCAATTCATCAATTACAGCCCAGGTTTTCTTACTCTGATGCTGGTTTCTGTGGTGGTTTTTGTATGGGGTTCTCAGCTCCATTTTTTGTATCTGCCTGCTTATCTCTCCAATTTGGGGAGCAGTGCTTTGCTCTGTGACCTAATTTTCTAACAGATCTAAGAAAAGAATAGTTGATTTTTTGGTTTGTCAAGCTCTATACTTGATGTTAGGACACAGTGATGACTTCTAAGCTCCTTAAATACCTGCCAGAAACTGGAAATATATTTTGAATTATTGTAAAGAGCTCTGAGCAGCCCAAGAGAAACATGGCTGCTGCAACATTTTTAAAGTTCTAGAGTGGTTAGGAGTTGGCCCTAGATATAATATGCCATAGCACCAGCAAAGTCCATCTTGTTGTCTACAGCTGATGTTTGGAATGTACACTGGGCTGAATGTAAAGCTAAAAAGAGGCATTTTAACTGCAGTTCAGTGGCTTCAACAAACTGAAAGATAGCGCAATTGAAACTGACCTGATGATGTTACTTATGGCTCCAAATAATCCACTGTGTTCCAAATTTATTAGATGCTCAAATTGATTTGTAACATATCAAAAACAAAAACAAAACATTACAGCTTAAGATCTATGAATACAACTCCAAGTGTAAGTGAATAAATAGTGAGTGGAATCAATTAACAGCCATCCTGAAATCTATCTGTGGTAGACATCCTCTAAAATAGATCCCGATGATGCTGACATCCTGCTAGCCTCGCCCTTTTG
Source organism: Equus quagga (assembly GCF_021613505.1). Classification (NCBI taxonomy): domain Eukaryota; kingdom Metazoa; phylum Chordata; class Mammalia; order Perissodactyla; family Equidae; genus Equus; species Equus quagga. The sequence continues at coordinate 54,987,455 of NC_060270.1, forward strand.
TGATCTCTTCTCCTTGAGAGTGGTAAAACGTACGTGAAAAAGAAGGAAAAAACATTATTTTACCTAAATAGCAGTAGACAGACAATGTGTAAATGGCAGATACAGCTTTTTGCATGAGCTCTCTGAAAAGTTGACGCCAATCATCTACTTTACTGCTAAAATGCAGCTCAGATTTTCAGGGGTGGCTTCCTGTGATTCTAGTCTTTCATGATTTTCTGAAAGGTCAGTTTCTCTTTGACACATACTAATGGTGGTGTAAACATTTGATTTTCTTTACTAAATAATTTCCCACTAAAATAAGTAAATGATTTATATGTATGTAGCGAAACAGTAACTGATGAATACTCATTTGGTATGACGTAGAACAGGAGAGGCCCACAGAAATGCTAACCTGATGAGTGTGAAAGATCTTATCATCTTGCAGTTATTACACACAGTGGGCAGAAAACTCTAAAAGCCACTTTCTCTCTTTCCCTTCTTGCACTCCAGGATTCAATAAATCTGATGTAGCTGAAAGACTAACAACATGACGAGAAGAGGTTGAGTGTGAGCAATTTGGAGAAAAAGATTTTTAAAAGGCCAAAGAGAAGGGAAGAAGACAGATGCTGTCCGGGGGACCCATTGAACATGAGTGAGCAGCCATTTAGATACCACTGGGATGGAGAATCGAGTCCTTCTGATCATCAGAAGAAACTGAGGGAAGAGAACATTGTTGAGTAATGAAGAAGAGAGATTTCAAACTGTTCAAATTTCCTCTTCTAGAATAGGCCAGAAAAAGAAATTGAAGCTTCAGGAAAACGTTTTTTAAATTCTTCTCTCAACCAACCTGCCCTAGATAGATAGGTCACTTTCTTCCTAAACAGAGCACTAGCTCCAGACTTGGAGATTATAACCCCATAGTATAGTTTAACCTACTAGAGTTCTGTATTGAAATTTAAGGGATGTAGACTTGTTTTACTTCATTTACTTCTCGTTGAAACATGATGATTTTCAGTCCTCTTATTTACAGAGATAATATCATTCTGTAATTGACAATAAAACTGAAAAAATGCATGTAACTTTGTTTGTGAACTTTAAAGTATCTGATGTATATTTTGTTACACTATGAACTCTTAAAAGGCAAAACTCTTCTGGTGTCAGAAGCATTTTCCATGTATACAAAATAAGTACTTGTTAAAGATGTGTTAAATGAGTAAACAAATGCTCTGAAAACAATTCTCTTATGGAAATGCCCAAGAAGGCTGATCTACATGCTCTGAGTACCTCCAGGTTTTGGCTTGAAAACATGTTTCTTCTAACACTGTAGACACATTGGTCTCTTCATGATTGATATAAATTTTTCAAGTTAAAAATCATATTTCAGTACTCCTAGTGCCTTGATGATCATTAAAAGAACAGCACAGAAATATATGATACGATAGGGCCATATTTCAAATTGCATGGGTTGAGATGAATTTTTAGAATCAGAAAGTATAGTTTTCTGATGGATATTATGTTTGTTAATCTAGACCAATTTGCCCATGTATCTATATAACTATGTCTAATTCTGCATATAAATGTACTCAAAGATTTGAATAAATTTGAAATATACTTATTCTGAAGAATGCATTTACTCTTAGGTTCAAATACGTTTTATGCAAAGGAAGGAATTGTTCTGTACTATATATTCAATCACTTCATGAATTTTTACAGATAAAAGCAGCACAACCTTTAAAGAAAACAAAGCTGCAGACAATTTTTCACAGAGTTAAGGCATGAAAATAAACCTAAGGAAGATAATGCAGATAATTATAATAACACATGAGCATGGAAAACAAATATCTAATGCCAGCTAATTTAAATTTAAATATAAATGTCAGTCAATGATACATGGACACAATCCTAAATGTTTTATGCTTTTCAACAAAGGTAAAAATACCTCATCTCATACCCCAACACATTTAAGAGCCGTTCTGAAACTGCATCAGTCTGAAGCCCAGGAAAAGGAGTGATTTTACAGTAAATAACACTTAGTGGCTCTTTTTGCGCTCCCCAAATAAATCTGGAAATAAAGTAGTGTTCTCTTCTAACTTTGTACTTCTTTTAAAATATTACTTTGTCTGCTCTAGGAACTTAGCCTTTACATATGTATTTTGGAATCAACTTGCCAATAGCTCCAAAAAAAGAAAGATTGCTTAATATTGACTGGGATTGTATTGAAGCTATAGATCAATTAGGAGAGAATTGTCTAATTCCTGCCTCAGTCCTAAAATCAGCCATTTCTCCAAGGAGCCCTGGTTCCTGTTACTGGAGATAAGTATTAGAAACCAAGATGTGGGTGCCAGGCGTGCTATTGCTACTGGAATGTCATGACTTCCGGGTTCTCTCTACTGCTAATATCTGCTCTAGGGGACTTTGATGAATGGCTGAAAGTGTCAAGAAATAACAGAGCAATGGTTAGAAAATATCAAAATTTCAATTTTAAAGAGACAAAGAAAGGAGATATTCATTTGAATATGAGATTGTTAAAATATTTTTTAAAATGAAGACAATAATAAATAGATAGTGTAAGATATTGCACTTTATTACAAGCTCTTACTATTGTTTCCCTGCAACATAACTGTCCTACACAAGATTTGGAAAAGTTAGATTCAAAGTTATGTTTGTTGGATAAATGGTCAAATTAGTGAATACATGCAATTGATTGGATTGCACGTTTCACCTTAAAATATAGTAGTAAAGGTAAAATCATAGGATTTATTAAAATTTCAATAAAATTGAATCCTATTCAATTTTACTAAAGTGGGAGTTTCTGTAATCAACATGATTAAATGTTACTAATATTGTTCAACACAGTAGAAAATACTACAAATATTATACAGTAGAAATATAACTAAGAATAGTATCAATTATTAATCTGATATTAGAAAACATAAACCATTATAATTTATCAATAATTGCTACCACTTACAATTGCATGCCATATTCCTTGCTAGATAGGGTGTCTTATGAACTTGACATAACCTACTATAAAGTCACGTAATAAAACCCTGAATTCTTATGCAATTAGAGCAGAGAAGAGATCTGACACTATATTATGCCCTAGGATAGAAATGTGGGGACCATAAAAAATATAAAGAGAAAATTCAGTTTTAATGTGAATGGACATATATTTAACCCCAATTGCTTCATAAATACATACATTTCAAAAGAGGAACTGTGCTGGAATCTCTAACAACAGGAGGCCTTCTGCAGAGAGAATGTGGAGGGAACTCTTCCTCCATTGTTACCCTTGTGTGGTTCGTGTTCAGAAGTTATATCTCTTCTTGGCATTATCTTTGCAAAAATAATGTTTGTGAGTGTGGTATACCTTCTGAGGAAAACTGTGATGGCAGTAGTAATATTAGGATATTGGGATTTTTTTCCCTCCATAATGGAAATGCTTAGATATATAGCAACACCCAAGAGATGGAGATGGGGGTCACTGATCTGAGAAGCTGAGTAACCTGTACTAAGTATCATAAGTAAGGATGTAATTCACCCGGAATTTGGATAGAGGCCGCAGACATCAAAGCTCATAGACTTTCCACACAACTGCATCTCTTGTTCAAAGTTACGGCTTTTGTGTAAAAAAAAAAAAAATTGCCAGAGAGAGGAAAGTTGATTTGTTCCAAATCACATCAAAATGCATTCAGGTACCTCAGCTGTCACTAATGATGAGATCTATGAAGTCACTTGTAATTATGGGTTGTAATTTTCTTTCCTCTCATTACTGCTCGCCACCATCTGGTGAAGGTATAAAGAGAAATCCTCACAAATGTTTGGGTGTTTTTGTAAGAGCACAGAATTTTTTCAAGTTTACCTTTCACCAATTTTGATTTATACTGGATTTTAAAACATATTGAGTCTTATTCTCCACTCTCCTAGCGGGAGGGAGTAGCTGCCATAAATCCTAGATACTGCTGCCTACACAAAAGAAAAGATTGTCCTGGATTGCCTGACATATATAATACCAGCTTGGGGGCAGGAAAAATGTGACAGGAGAAGAATTCTCTATAGTCTTCCAGGCACAGAAAGGTATAGAGCAGGCTTTTCATTATCAAGGAGAAATTAAGCTAATTCATTTGTAGTGTTAAAATTGTATAGTGGAGAAACTTTCTCTCCAAGACCTAGTCATAAATGAGACAAATGGAATATATTTCTTAACAATAAAATCTAAGTCTCATCAATTATAACTATTTGAAAATAATTACCCTAACAATCATGTCTTACGCTATGGTGAGGGATATCAGTTTTTCTCACCCATATCAAAAAAAATAAGCAATCTGTCTTTCCAAAGCATGCCAAAAAATTGAATTTGAAAATGAAAGCTATGATTGAAATTAAAAAATACACTAAAACTAATAAATATGCCTAAGATCATGTTTGAGATAGCAATATGATTTTTGGGTAAACACAGAATACAGAGCTTTGTCACAAAGGACTGTGGAGTTTTCTAGGCAAATCTGATTATCTTTATTCCCTGAGAGGTAGCAGTAATCATATGCACATCAACATAATTCTGAGTTCTGAATAATTGGTAAGATTATGTAGTCATGATGAATCATTTTATTTTAGATAGAATAATATGTTGATTATTTTATATAAAAATGCACACTTAGATTCTTTCAGACATACTCAGAGATCCTGGAAAATACCCTTGGATATTCAGTGGTTTATACTTGTAGAACTTATCTTTTAAAATGAGATACTGGAAGGCAGACAATGAGAAAAATCAAAACTCAGACATATATTAGGCTCTGCTCTGTCCTCATTTAAATGCTGACAAAATAATCAGTATTGAGTAAAGGAAAAAATGAAAGACTTCAGTCACTCATTCTTTAATGCCTTCTATTCTCCTTTAGTTTTACTTATGAATTGTAACTTTATCAGGTTTTTAGGCTAATTCTCCGATAACTGATTTAACTGAAAATCCTCTCAGGCAAAAGATACATGATTAGGGAGCAAATTTGTACTGTAACTGGAATAAGTTGATTTCTAAGTGAATTTTTACAGACTATTTTGTGAAACCCAGGATACTCAGCATGCCTTTATTATTTTTATAACCAATATGAATTATCATTATAAAAATGTTAATAAAACAAGTCAGAGAATATACTACTTTAAAAGAAATTCTAATGGTTCTGTACTTGACTGCTCATGTCCACTTTCATGTGATTTATGAGAGGACTTGATGGTAGCAATTGAAAGTGAAATGTAATGGCAATAAAGATGCCACAAAAGATTGAATAACCTTGGGGTTTTACATTTCCAACACAAATAAATACTCCATGCAATCATATAGAATACCAAAGTGGAAGTAACATAGTTCTTTTTCTTCGTGTTTACAGTTACTGTGATATCACTGTTTTCTTTCAAATCTACTGCTTAAATGTAGGAACCTGTAGTCCTACAGGATTGGAGACAGGAACTGCACAAGGATCCAACCAGTTACAAACCTGCTCTTGAAACACATCCATGTGGCTGAGTATGTGGTTGTGTTAGGGGCTAACTATAGCTGAGACTTCTCCAAATTCACTTCTAAATAGAATAATATTTATCAAAAGAAAAGTAACAAAAATGCAGTAATTTGACGTTTACGTGTGTGTGAATAAACCTCACCTGTAACCATAACAATTGCTGAGAACTTAGACCAGGAAAGAATTTTGTAGGAACTACATTTTACCTCTGATTTTATTTAGAATTGCTGGTACTGAGGTTAATGAAAAACAAACAGGCTCTTCAGTTTTCTTTTATTATAATTTAAAGGCCATTAATAGACAATGCACATGTTTATTGCCGGCATGGCCGGCAGACATCCCTGCCACTTCGCCCTTGTTATGCTGCTGCTAAAACGTGAATTGTGCCTTGATAACTGCTTGGTGGAATTCTGTTTCTCTCAGGAATTCTATCTCATTTTATAAAATAGGTATTTATTGACACAACACTTCTAATTAGGGTCCTACTTGTGAGAACATGTGTTGGATGAGATGGCTTCTGTCTTTAGATATCACTTAAATACAAACTTACTAAAAACAGATACAAGGATCTGATTACTCAGTTTTGTCTTCTAATGCAGTCAAGTTCAACCTTTTACATATTGTGCTGCATGCTATGGTTTGTCTCCTTCAGCTTTTGTTTCTTTCCTTTTAGTTTGAGGAGATGGGAATTCAAAGGCTACATATCACAGATTGGCCCATTGTTGATTTTCTAGCTGGTACTAGGTTCTCATATCATTTGCACTTGGGTGAGATGTAAAAGTGAGAAGGAAGGTGGAGAGCATTTTGCTCTCCCTTTTTGTCTTATTCTGATGACAAGTATGGTTGTGCAAATGAGAGTTCTCTGCAGTACACTGCAATATCTATACTCCAACGTCTTTAATGACAAGAAGTAGTTTGGTGTTGATGCTGGATTCTTGGTTTTCCAATACGGTTTCTCAATCTAGGTAACACATGTGGATGTCCACTGTCTAACTTCCTGGATGATGAGAGGAAGTTGCAGCTTTGGCATTGGCAAATCTGGGTTCCCACATGATTTCATGGTGGCCTAAGAGGTAGATTGTCCTCCAATTCAGTTCTGTATGGCTTTGTAGTTCTTTGTAGTTCTGTATTGTATCAGAGCTTTGGGGAAGATTGGGTTAGGAAAAGACTAACCAAACGTTATGGGACATTGTTACAAGAACACTAGAAAAAGCAGTAACAATAATAATAAAACACTAACATGATTTAAAAAATATACTGTATTCCAAATAAAACAGATGTACTATAACAAGTAGAAGTCTTTATGTTTTATGGAAAATGGTAAAGGTAGTTTGTTGGAAAATTTGAGAAGGTCAGTGGCATTTAATTATGGAAATGAGGGCAGAGGGTCGTCAGCATCATCAGAAGATTCAGGTGGAAAAGCCGTTGGAGACTTCTCATGAAATGATGTGATGCAGAGACAGATAACTCTCATTCACATTGTGTTGTGCCTGTTTACAAAGTTCTACCAAGACCGAGCTTGTGTCCACACTGAGCCAAGGGGAAGATTCTGGGGTGAATGATTATTGTGTATACTACTGTACTCTGTGGCTTGCAGAGAGTTCATATATTTTACATTCATTTTCTATTATTTGAAGGTACGAAACTTTAATTTGCTGAGAAAATTTATCTTATACTGATAAATATTATTAATCATACCTGAACTAAGTTTTACTTTTTCAGAGCAGACAATGCATATAGTTTCATACAATTTATTTATTTTCCCCTTTTATTATATTTGAAATATGGATTTTGGGATATATGCATATAAGTGGGGGTATTTTGTATATAATTTTCATTTCAAGGTTTATTGTTTATAAAATATTTATTTGTAATAAGCCATTTATTTTTTAAAAGCAGGTACTGTACCAGATCCAATATGTTTGAGGATTTTCTCAAATCTCTCGTTATCAAAGACAATACAGTGAGGGATGATTGGCTGCTCTGAATTGTGGTCACATCTCTCTGTGCAGCTCCAACATTGTGGGAACTTGGAAGGACTCAAGGAAGATTTTCACATACTGGTATCCTTACTTGGTGTATTCTTTCTTTTGTTAATTTTCTGTTTAGTAGTAAGCCAAAGTGAAGATAAATCAAGCTGAGTACCAGTGATCGTTCTCAATCCAGATCAGAATTTGCTTTGAACCCAGATGCCAGCATACTTTGCATATAACTACCCAGACTTTCCAGACCTCTGCCTACATCAGGAAGAAACCTAGTCTCCTGGCTACTATCGTGATCAGCCTCTTATGAGACTGAAAGTAGTGCACCTTACAATAACCAATAAATATCTACTATTTTGCAAGTGATACTCCTGCTAGGCCAAATGCCAAATTCAGATATTTAATGTCTAGAAGTTGACAGTGACTGAGATCCTTCAGGATTACAATTATTCCATTATGTATTTCAGATTCTGATATACAGGGACTGATTTTAAAGCATTTCTCAAATCAGAGAATTTCTTTTTATATTATTTATTACATTATGGAAAGTTTTATCATATAAATTAAAATGAAATATTACATTTTATTGTAAATCACCACTTACATATGAAAAATGATGTCTGCTTATTGCTATGTGTCCACAGTTTTATAATTAGAATTACCACAACGATACGTGAAACCTATTACAAGTAAATTGTAAACTCTGTGTCACTTATTAAATTCCTTCACGTGCTTTGCATCTACCTTAAAGTAATTTATTCTCTATAAGTTATTTCTTCGATTATCCTAGCCCACAACATTTGCTCTTTCCTCTGAACACCTGGTACTTTCAATTTTAAACAATATATTTTGTCAATTAATATGCACAGTCTTTTGTTACAATTAGGTTGATTTCTCTTCTTCATGAGATTTTATGTTCTGTGAGCTATTCAAGATACATCTCGCACTGCCCATGTGGCTACAATATGAGCATGAAATACTTGGTTAAATAAGTTTTTTGATTGGTTGATACTTATCACTATATTCAAACAAAGACATTTACAATTTAAAGTGTATTTCCTTCAGTAAAAGGATATTTAAACCAAAAAAAAGTGAATATATATAGATATATATGTATCTATATAGATATATATAGATAGATATATGTATCTATATATATAGATGTACTTTCCCCCCACCATATCAACTTTTTAATTTTATGGATGAGAAATCAGAAATTTGTGGAGCTTAATGACTCTGTCCAATATCACATAGCAAGCTAGTGGCAAAATTATAACTTGGATCCAGGTCTGCTGATTTTTAGCCCACTGTAATGTGCAATTTAATAAATAATTTTAGTGAAAAAGAAAATTTCAACAAAAACAGCAACTTGATTATGGCTCCAGGAATCAAATTTTCTTTCCTAGAATGAAAGCTGCTGCTTAATGTCTGTGTCTTTCGTCCTATGATAGATGACGCTGAATGCTTGGTGACAAACTTAGCTGAAGAAAAGAGGTAGTAAATAATACAAAGAAAAGTAAAACACAAGAATTGCAATATTTCCCTGTGGGATAATATTCACGGCAAAAACTCTGACAGCCAAAAAGATAATAGATGTTGTGGAGACATCTGGAATTCCAAATGCAGTGCATCTAGCAAGAAATAAAGGGAAACAGATGGGCCTTTCGTCTTCTGAATTGTATTCTCAAGAACAGGAATAACCTGCCCAATGACCAAGGGCACAATAACCTAATCTAATGGCAAAACACTGTGATAATAAATGTGAAAAATGGAAAAAAGTTCCTATGAGATAAAAATAGAATGTAATCAGACTTTATGATTAAGGAGAAATGAAGAAGAGCAGGAAAAAAATTTGTATTTAATATGCAACAGAATTCTAAAAATATATTTACTCCTTTACATTTGAATAATATCTTTGCTATTGCTTACCAAAATCTTGAGGCTATTTTTTTTTCTTCAACTATAAACTACAGAAAATCATTTGGAAGAATGTTGGAGTGTTGCTATAGGTACAATTTTACTTTGAATTACTTAATTTTTCAATAAGTAGTGCATATTATTAGAATTCATATTTTGTCTCCTAATTGCTTCTAGTTGCTTTTAAAATAATTGTTGTAAAAACTGGCTCAAGGAAAACAGTAGTTAATGAAAACAGGTATTAAATTAGCATCTGTGAAAAGCAAAGTGAATGACACATGGGTAATGAAGGTTAGACAGACACTGGAATGAATGAGACTAAGGCAAGTTTTTCCATCTAATCTGTTAAGAAGAAATTTGGAAGGAGAATGGATTATAGTTTTGCCTAATAGGTTAAAGAAATAATAACTAATCTGAATTAGAGTTTAACTCCTTTTAGAAGAAAAAGGCCAAAGAAAGCAGGCAGGTTTTCATGACTCTCTCTATAAAAGGTATATAATGAATATATATAAAATATAGATGGTATATAAATATATTAAATAAAATATATACATTAAAAAGGAAAAATTTAGAAGGGCTTTATATGAGTGGACTAAACATCAAATTAACTATGTGTTTTTGAAATAATCATACACATTTGTAATTGTAGATCTATACAGACCTCAAACAATTTTGAACTATCACCTTGTTATATAATCAATTAATTTCTTTGTTTAAATTTCTCTTATATAGTATCATGTGGCTTAGTTTGCACTATCAGTAATGCCATAATACCTTTTTGGTTTAAAAAAGGAAAAATATTTTCCCTTAGGTGAATCCTAGGCCAAAAACTTCATATCAGTCAGTTTTCAAATAACATTATTTTCCTATTCTGATAAACATAGGCAAACATTTCTTTTGTTGCAAGTTGTAAAATAGTGACACCAGTTCTTTAAGCCAGTGGTCTCCTGTATTCAAACTGACTCACTTGTATGAAAGCCTGAAGTGGTGATGGGGCTTCTGGGTAATCTCTCTGCATTAGGTCTCAGTTTTCTCTGTGGTCTGGGTAGAACATCCTTATTTTTCCACAAGCTCAATTAAGCCTGTTGGCAACATTGAATCAAGGTTTCGGTTGTCCCAGTGGTGCCAGGAGATGGAAAAAGGCAGCCCATATTTAACCCCACGCTTGAGGATAGAAACATTTGTAAGTCTAATTTAAAGATTGCCTCTGACAAACAAGAATTAAGAAAATCGAGCTTTTAATTTTATTAATTCATCAAGGAGCCATCTGGAGAAAAATAACAAATACCATAAGTTGTGTAGCCTTGAATACATTCCAGGACTTATTAGCTGCAATTTGATTAGTGCACTCACTCCGTTGTAATGAGACCTTATGCCAAATTCCCTGGCTCTAGAGAACGCTGTCACATCCTAGTATCGATAGAATACTGTAAACTCTTTTGCTAATATTTACAGAGGCTTTGAGGCTTTGCTTTGAATTACTGGCTGATCTTCCTAACCTCCAACTGCATTGAGATCATGGTGTGCAAGGACTTTTCAGTATCGAAGCTTTTGCAAATTAATTTCAGAATTATCAAATGTAGCTGCGTCTCGTTTTTGTTGTTGCCAAGGCAAACACATTCTTTTTGATGTTTATATGATTTGATTGGATATATGTAATACAGCTCTTTTTTCATTTCTACTATTCCTAAACATTAATGAGTTTTATTTTTAAGTTTGAAGTTGCAGTTGATGTTTGGACGTACATAGGAAAACTCACTTATAATAAGAAATGTATGCAAAATTTATTCTCTTAATATTGTTCTTTTAGTAGATGATCAGTCAGGAAAACTGAAACAAAAAGCAACAGTGTCTTCAGTGCCACAGTTATGTTCATTCCCCTCTACATATCTTTAGCATTTGCATTTGAGAAAAAAAAAACCTACTTGTGATTACCCTGAGATTAAACAGAACTATAAGACTAAAAAAAAAGAGAAAGATGAGCATTGAAAAATATTATCAACAAATCAAATGAAATCAGAAGATATAAACAATTTGATTTATAGACTACTAGGTTTCGAATATAATGTATCAAGCTTTTATGCATTTATACATCAATTAAACAAATACATACTCCATGTGTAATATGTATCAAACTAGTCTAAACTTTTTCCTCTGAAGTCAAGAAAACTTAGAATCATAACAATTATTAAGTGAATAATTGCAGCAAAGTGGTGCAATTTTTAAAATTGTTTTTATTTGACTTAAGCTTAGTTACATTTATTCAATTTTTAATTCAAGGAAACAGTGTGCCTTTCTCCAAGTTTAGTTTGATAAGATTATTTCTAATTTCCTCTCCCCCAGAAAAAACTCACAATCTTGATATTTCCTATTTTGAATTATCCAGGAGGCTATTGCTTTCCTTGTCCATGTCCTAGTAAGATGGCATTTTGACCAAAGAAATACCTGGATCCAACCTAAGAAATAGTAGAAAGGTTTTACAGTAGAAGTGAGATCGGGGATGCTATCCAGGCCTTTTGGTTTAGATGATGACGTAGCATCATCTGTTGATTCTCTATTATCTTGCAAAACCAGCAAGCACTCTGTCTTTTAATTTCAAGTTTAGCCAAGAAGCAGATGCATATTTTTTGCCAGAAAGTGGCGAAATAACATGATAATTTACTCAATCTGGATAATTAATAAACAGCTAAGGAAAAGTGACAGGTTTCCAGTTATGGGCCATCTATCAGGCTAAGACCTACACTGGAGTGTCTAATCAGAGTCTATTGTTTCATGTCACCAGCAGGCCAGTACCTTCTGGTTTTTATTCTTGCTTGTGTTCAATGTACACATATAGGAGAGGGCCCCTTGGGAAGAAAGAAGCTATGACCTTACTTATGGCTGATAGTTTATTTCTAGTTTTACTTAATCCATTTTGTGAAAAGGACTGAAGGAAACCAGAATATGTCACCCTAAAGCATGCCTCTTTGACATAAGAGCTATTTTAAGCTGAAGGCAATTAAGAAGCAGCAAACATTGGAAAGCAGTTCTCACCTCCATCCTTTCTGCAGAAAGGCAGGGTTTAGGTTCTCCTTTACTGGAGACGACTCTAGACTCTTATCAGCCCAGAGATGGCACCAAAGGAATCTGCAAACCAAATGGTACTCCATGACTTTCCTCCTGTATATTTAACTTCACACAGTTTGCCTCCTTTGGAAGCCAAAAACTGCTTTCTTTTGTCTTGTCACTTCTCTATAAATTTATTGTTCTTTGTTGAAAATGCTGTAAGCTTGAACTCTAAGCCGTCTCTTTGAGTTACTCTTTCCCTGAGTCACACTCATGTATATATGAGATATGCATGTTAATAAACTTCTATTTGTTTTTCTCTTGTTAATCTGTCTTTCGTTACGGGGACCCCAGCAGAGAATGTAGAAGGGTGGAAGGAAAAGGATTTATTCCTCTCCTACGGGACACTGTTTCTCCTCTTACAGAAAGGTTTATTTTTTTTTTTTTTGAAATCCATGAAATTGGAAAGTTGTTAAGCTAAAATAAAAAATAAGAGCAAAAACAAAAACAAAAACACTTGAGTCTTCTTAATGAAATTTTCTGAGTGATGAAAAATAATATTTTTAACTGGACAAATAAAAATATAAACCTAAGGATGCTTTTTAAATTCATGGATCTTTACTTATTCAACCCCATTTCCTCTTTGCCCTTTGAGTGTTGTATTTGTGTGAAAGATCTTTTCCTGCTGTACTTTCTTGTCCTGTTATTATAATCTTACTCCTCCACCCTTCCGCCCTCTCCATTGGGCACAGAAAACAAGCTGTAACGCAAGAATCAAGGTAGTTGCTCCAATCAACACCCATACCCACTCTTCCCATGGCATTCTGGACAAGGAGATGGGACAGTTGATGTAAGGAGATTCTAACTAAAAAATAAGGACACAGTCCAAAATTACCAAACATTTGAGGCTACTCCACACTATTATAAAGGGAAAAGAAAGTCCAGCAAGGAAAGCTCTTTTACACAAAGAAAATATTCAGATAACTTCTTATCTACTACCTCTGTTACCGAACCTAAAAGTGAGTTCGCTCACCCGTTGCACAGCAAGCCAATCTCTGACACTGGGTGTGCTGGAAGAAAGTAGGAATTTTATTTTTGCACAGCACTGAGCAAGGAGAGAGGACAGCTAACACCGAAATCCCAAACTCCTCAAAAAGCTAAAAGGAAGGGTTTTTATTTGGGGTTTTAGGTTGGGGAGAGGGAGCATATGGCCTTGCTGGTCAGAGCTTTCCCACCGGCCTGTCTTTGGCCTTGAGACACTTGCAGAGAGGAGGGAGCTCATGACCTTGCTGGTCAGCAGCTTTCCCACCAGCCTGTATCTCTTTGCGGGAGGAGATAGTCCAGGTGGTTGCCCTTGACAGTGTCTGTCTCCATGGAGGATAGTGGATTCTGGAGCCGGGAAGCCAGAGAGTAAACAGGGAATGAGTGTTTTGGTTTTAACCCCATATATGCCAGGTTTAATGTGGGGAAACTATCAGGGTCGGTATCACCTCATGCTGAGTTTGGGGAGTTATACAATCTCTCTGTATTACCTTCACAATTTTTCTGCTAATATGAAAGTATTCTTAATTGAAAGTTTACAAAAATATGTATTACACTATTCTACATACTCCTAAATACTTGGTGTTCCTTTTGCTTTTAGAAACCCACAGATAGCATTAGAAATCTAATTTTAAACTTCTACTTAAAATAGACTGAATTATAGTTTCTTTAATGTTAAAACAATTCACAGAAGAATCTCACTTGATTAAAAATTCTGGATTAAAGTTTTTGAACACTAAACATTCTGAGGTAACCATGAAAGGCAGGCTAGTCATCAGCATAGCCCACTGACTTAAAGAAACCAGGGAGGTTAATTCCGACAACAAGAGTACACGTTTTATAATTCAAGGAATATTTGGGAGATTTGATATGGATGCTCATGGTGGTTTTAAGCTCCAATCCTTTATTTCTCAGTTCACTGTCAAAGCTAATTTTGACAGTATATAAATTATATAATTTTATGTAAATTAGTTCCGTCAGCCGCCATCAGCAATTTTCAAGTACTTGCTTATTCAGCAAGTGGACTTGTTATATAGATACTAAGTACCAAAAGGTGGTAAATGTAATTTTAAATTATATTTTAATGTCTCATTTCTCTTGACATTTTAAGGACCTAATATTTTCCTTATATTAATTCTGATAGCTCATGGAAGACAAACTTCACTTTGCTCAACAAAGATTAAAAACAAGCTAATTTTAAAAAAATATATCCTTGCATAATTGTTGACTTTTGTGGTGATACTGTAGATTTTCTTTTAGGCATTTAATTGGAACACTGTGTCTTCAATTGGGTTCCCCCAGAAGCAGACCCTGAGATGAGGAATTGTGAACTAGCAGTACGTGAGGTAATCCCACAAAAACTAGTAGAAGAATGGGAAATTGAGAGACCAGAGAGAAAGAAAGAAAAGATGTGTTATTAAATGCAGGGCCATTTGGGACAACAAGAACACACTTCCGAATTTTCCTAAGCAAAGAGAAAACAAAGGTAAGATAGTAAGCAGGCAATGAGATTAGGTGGGTATTACTTGGAAATCTGAGGAGATTGGACAATGGATCTCAAGAGTGGATATGTAGTATTTCTTGCAGAGGAGGAAATCAGATTTACTAGATAGATAGACTAAGAAAGCCAAGCTGAAGCCATTAATAATGATTAGGATGAGTTATACAATATTGAAAGCTAGCTTTTTTAGTATATGATATACAATTTAAGTTTTTCTGGACATCTTTGAATAATCATTAAGAGGCTCAGTCATGGTGATATGCATATGACTCATTCACATTCTATGGATTGTCAAAGTAAGAGCTTACATATCAGCAATAACACTCATTTTAACAATATCAATTTCATCACACATTCAGTATGTTTTAGTTTGAGAATTTTCTATCCCTTAAACAGAAAATTAACTTTCTGTCATGAACTTAACAAATGTTTATTTCTCTTTTTTGATAATTATGCTTTTATAGCAACCAATCATTGTGTATTGTTTCCTCTTTTTCTCTAGCTGCTTAGGATTATCTTCTCTTTTGTTATCTCCATATTAACATGTTGGAGCAAAAGGAATATAAAGATAATAAACGCAATTTCTTTAGGAAATAGTGTTGTATGACTTTTCTGATAAAAGAATGAGAGCAGTGCTTAACTCTTGCTCTTTTTATTTTTTTAAATATTTTACTGGATTTTCTGTAACTATCAAGCTTATCGTCATTAGCTCAAGCTAGACTTTATTTATGTGTTGTGTCTAGCACATTTATGATTGTTTTTAACAATCTGTAAATCTCACAGTTTAGTTCAGACAGATAACGTTAAGTGTGACTTCATTTTTGAACTATTCTTTCTCCTTAGTTAACATTACCATTTCTTTAGTTCTCCTTTCTTTTGCATCAGCCTTCTAAGTATAATAAAACGTGAGATATGAGTAAAACACTCTCTTAGATAGCTCATAAATCTTTTATATTTTCAATTTTTATTTTTGACCTTAAACTTCTGTTTGAATTTTTAATCATAGCCCTCCCAAATGAGTATTCCAAAAGCATTGTATGATATATTTTTCTTCAAATTCAGAAATGTGAAGTACATTTTTATTCTCTGTATTATGAATTTGGTTTATGTATGTGCATACATGCAAACAGGTATCCCCTAACCACAACCACGTACCTGCTCTTGAGTTACATGTTATTTGTGTCTATACAGAATCAAGAAGTAGAGTCTTATTACTTTCTCTCTGCTTCACTTGTTTTCACAACCAATAGACTATATAAAAGACTTCACAAAATATTTGAGGGAACACTGTGGAATGAACTGTGGGGCTTCCTATGGCTTCCCATTTATTCAAACAAAAAAGCCACAGGACTGTCGGCTTTCATTGTCAGACCACTGAAGCACTCTAGGAAAGGCACAGAAGCCTAAGAAGCAGTAAAGATTTTTATTTTGTTGTTATTAAAAGAATCCTGGTTAAAGTTTCTGCTCTCTAGCCAGATGATAGCTTGAAATATTCAAGGTGATTATATACATGAAGCAAACTGAGAAATTACAAAGTCACAAGATTATACATTGAACCCATGAAAAACTATGTGAAACTGTTGAATTAGAAACTATAACTACTACTCATGAAGCTTTCCTTATGTGCTAGTTATTGAATTAAGTTTGTTGTGGGTGCCTTCAGTCAATTCTGACTCTAGCGACCCTATGTACAGCAGACTGGAACCCTGCCTGATCTTTTTGTGCCATCCTCTCACCTTCCATCACTGTATCAGACAAGGCTCTGGTGCTATTCATAGGGTTCTAATGACCAGTTCTTTTGGAAGTGGGTGGCCAGTCTTCTTCCTAGTCTATCTCATTCTAGAAGCTCTGCTGAAGCCTGTCCCCCATGGGTGACCCTGCTGATATTTGAAACACTGGTGGCATAGCTTTCAGCATCACAGCAGCATGCAGTCACCACAATACGACAACCAAGAGGCAGGTGGTGTGGTTCCCTGATTGGGAAAGGAACCTGGCCTTAGCGGTAAGAGCACAGACTCATAACCAATAGATTGAGCAAAGTACTTTTACTATACTCTCAAATTTAATTTACAGCAAATTCTTTTCTTTGTTAGTTTTCTGAGGAAGATGCACCCTGAGCTAACATCTGTTGCCAATCTTCCTTTTTTCTTTTTATGTGAGCTGCCATCATAGCATGGCCGCTAACAGACAAGTGGTATAGGGCTGTGCCTGGCACCCGAACCCGGGCTGCAAAAGCACAGTGCGTCAAACTTAACCGGTAGGCCACCAGGGCTGACCCTACAAAAAATTCTTATGAGAAGCACTGCACCCCAATTTTACAGTTAAAAAATGCAGCACTGAGAAAGTAAATGACTTGTCCAATTTTACAATTTTTGCAGAAATTCAAATCTAGGTTTATGTGGTCATAAAGCAGATCTTACAATGTCCTCACCTCAATTCCCTCTTATTTTCAGGTATTCTATGAAGAAAAATTCAAATAAAAGTAAAATGTAACATTTTAAACATAAAATAGAGCTTTTCTTACGTTGTTCTCTGAGTATTTAAATAATAAATTATCCTAAATTAAAGTTTTCAGAAAGGGTTATGATAAACTTGAAATAAAAGACATTGTAATAAAACCGTTTTATGACAATTAATCTAGATTTTGTGTGGCACTGGAACTTTATTTTCTTCTATAAAATTTTTATTTTTGTTTCTCCTTGGCATTTTTTTGTATTAAAATCCAGAAAATGTTGTGGTTCAGGAAGTTATTGGCGTCTTAATTTGATCAAAAGCATTTTATTTTTTAATATCAACTATATAGTTTTCAAAACAGGATCTAAACAAAGTCATTTTAGAAATTTGTGAGGAATAGAGACGCAGTACTATGATCTCTGAAATTGGGCCACAATTTTAATTTTTCAAAGCACTTAGTTTTTAAAATAAAATAAAATCACTTAGTTTTTATTTTGGGTAAAATAAAAGGCTCCATAGATATTTCTACTCCTCAGGCAGGGGAGAAAAACACTAATAAACTTTATAATAGTTATAGCAAAAATATTATTGTTTCTGTGACAAATGAATGGCTTCATTTTCTCAAACTCTAAATACATTGTATGGCCATCAGAAGTAACCTAAGAGAGTTAAATGCAAATATCATTTTAAATATAGCACTTATTGAAAGGACTGTACTTACAGTGTGCCTTTTATACCTATAAATCAAGGAAAACTAAAATCTTCTTGACTATCATTATATTTTTAATGTTAGTAGGAGAGGAACTGATGTGATTAACATATTCAGGCAAGGCCAAATTGAACTTTAAAACTTCTGTTTTATATTTTTATTCAAGTTTGTTCCAACCTTTATAAACTGTCAGTAAATGAGCAAAATGATGAAGATCTGAGGAGTCACAGGGTGTTCTGCAGTGAGTAGAATACTGACCTGGTGATCTACACAGTTTCTCTCACTGACATTTCTACTGCGTGTAGGATCCCATCCAGTTATGTAACACTCTCTGCCTGATCTGTGCCTAATGCACAAGCACACGTAATATACTCATGGGGAGGATACAGTAAAAAAAGAAGACTGATGATGCGTGATATATAGGGGGAAATTACAAGAATCAATGTTTTTGAATTAGGACAATAGAGCTTGAGCTCAAATGGAGGGTTTGATGATGGATTGAAGAGTGAAAACATTGCGGCAGGTGAGAAGGCAGATTCATGGATACAGATACAGGTAGAATTGCAGAGGTGAACTTTGAGGTTCTGATTTATTTCTGTGATTTTTAAAAAGCAGCCCAGGTGATATAGTGAAAAATCATTGTTGAGAACCATTCTAGGGTCAGCCTATGGGAGGAGAGCCTGAGACTGGAATTAGAGGAGAGTGTCAAGGAATTGAAAAGACAGGTATTGGCTGAACTATTGCTATCCCTAGAAATTAAGATAGGATTTATGGTAGGAAGGTAAACAATGATTCCTGTGCTGGGAAGAGCTGCTATTGTGGGAAGGCAAGATCTTCAAAGGTGCTAAAATCCCATCAACAGGCTTAGCTTCACTTCACAATTTCAGTCCAATCCTTGCCTCAGTCTAGGTGATAAGTTTTGAAATTGTCTTCACATTACAATAACTTATGGGACATTAAAACAATAAAAACAAAAAGCTAGTGCCAGGTCTTCCCTTGCTTGAGATGCTATTAATTTATCTGATATGGGGTTCAGTCTAGGTATTTTTAAAATATCCCCATGTGGTTCTAAAGTGCTGCAGGATAGAAAACCCGGTTCTGGGTGAAGGAAATACAAAGCATCAGAAGCATGTTAGCTAAAACAAAACAAAACAGAGAAAGATTTCCGCTGGTTCTTCTGTCATTTTCCACAGTCACATGCCCACCCTAGTGATCAGAAAATAAAGCATCTATGACCCCTCTCTCCTTCCTTGAATTTCTTGCCTCTTGCCCTCTTCCTCCACCCCTCCTGCTCCTTTTACTGGATGCTATTGCCAACCCCCACTACAGAGCACATTGTGAATAACTTTTAGATTATTGTGAAACATTCTTGTACCCACGTTTTTGCCTCCCCCCACCTCCTTCCTTCCTTTATTTCTTCCTTCGTTCTATGGGCTTCAGGAAAATGCCTCAGTTTAAGATATACTTTAATTCAAATTTTCAGGAACACTAAATTAGACTGCAAAGCTCTGAACATGTGCTCTTTTTCAATACTTCTGTCCCTTTTTGGACTAAAAGCATATATTGCCCAGCACTCTGAGCCTAATTCTTCTGTCTGGACCTCCTCACTGCATCCTGAGCACTTGACTTGGTGTACAGCTCTCTAATTCAACCTGAAAAAATCAAATCGGCTTACACTTACATATATGTCACATTTTTCAAGCATTCATTATAAAAATAAATTTATTCTACTTAAGTGTATTTTGTTTGACACAAAGCTTTGATTATTGTATTTGAATAAGGATCACACCCTCAAATATTAAAAGAAAATTTTCATTGAAAACCTCTTTTAAAATATTTAACACTAAAAAATTTGCTTCTTTTCATGGTGCAGTTACCACAGTGAAAATGTGTGAAAACTCATCATTTTAGTTAATGTTTGAGTTTGCAATACCTCCTTGTCCAGTTTGATGAAATGAGTATTTCATGGAGAATCCACAGCAAGAACGATAAAAATGTCCTTACCCTTCCCACGTAAGCTAACATCAAGAAGAGTTTTCAAATATTCCCTCCATGCCATGGAAACACCTAGAGCAAGATCACTCAAGCTGTGCTGTTTATCTGTTTTCACTAGGGCTTTCATTTGATCTTCAGAGAAAGGGGAGGAAGGCTGTGGCATATCACTGGCCCACATTCCCACCTCTAACCAGAGAACCAGAGCTAGTGCAGGGCCATGTGACATGTATTGAATCTACACTTAACATTTTGTTCTTGAGGAAAGAGTTTGGCTATTACAAAATTTTTCTTTTAAAAGTAGAAAATCACTAACTAGAGGCAGATAAGATAACAAATTGTGAAGAGTCTGCTGAGTATATTGATTATAGATTTGTGTGTATGTTTGTGTGTGTGTGTGTGTGTAGTCCTAAGTTATTAAGATTTTGTAATGAATTCTGGGAACATTTCAGGCTCCACACAGCATAGACATTGGTCATCACCCTCCTTACAAATTATACACTTATAAATTGTTCTCTCTGTTTATCCTGAGGAAAAGCAGAAGGATGAGCCTATCCATGAAGGATAGACAGGAAAAATGATTGAATGCTTTAATCACAGTCTTATCTTGGGGAATTGCTCCAGGTGCTTATTTCCTCATAAAGTATCTTTTAATGGAAAGCAACAGGAAAACAACTGATATCTGGTAGTGGATACTGCTGTGAATGATGCATGTATTTCTACTTTTGAGAGAAATGCTGATGATCCAAATAAGTACTATTAGTCTTCAAAATAGAAAACAAAATCTTGTCATGGAATTTTGAAACGTTGTTGAGTCTATTATTCTGACAATAAATGAAACTGATTTTTACAGCAGATATAAAGTTAATATTATCTTGATAGAGAATATTAAGCTGGAAACTTAAAGCAGCCACCAGAGCTTCAGATGTTTCAGGGAAAAAATAGCTCAAATCCTCCATTTTTTATCTGTAGACAGCAGTATTTGTATTTAAGAAAAGAAGAGCTTCTACATTATTGGAACACTTCTGAAAGGGGAAATTTCTCTAAATGTTTTTGTCTAAGATTATTGTTATTTATAAGGTGTACTCCAGTCTAATCATAAAGAAGACTTGAAGTCCACATTAATTTTTCAGTATCCAGCAGGCACTTGAAGATATGTGATTTTCTTTGTGAAACTAAGTAAAAGATTGACCTAGAGTGGAAAAAATCTCTGTGATAAAAATAATATAGACAGGCTGAATAAAAAGTGAAATATTATGGCGGTCATGATTCTAAACAATGGCATCAAGAATCATAGAAATGCAGGAAATACAGACCCATCATTTTCAGGTTCAGATATTTACAAGTGACTCTACAGGTCATTGATATGTGGCTATTTTTAGTTTCTTAGGAGGTTTCTGTATGGGAATGAACAACTGGGCTATGGAGGTAGACAACTCAGTTGCTGACCAGCCACCTTACAAAGCATGTAAGCATGATTTTCTCCTTCGTTTCTGCCTTTGCTAAACGTATTGTGATTAGGCTTATATGGCATTTCTTAGTGCAAATGGAATGAAAAAGAAATCCAAGTGAAGGGCTGTTTATACTGGTGATGAAGTTTTAGAATTGGAATCTTTTATGCGAAGATGAATAAATTGAAGTGCAAGAGTTGAATTGTGGAGCAGTTTATGCATATGTTTATATGCATATATATAATTTTAGACAGTGCCCCAATAAACATAACATTCTTCCTCAATGCATAGATAAAAACAGATGTAAGATGGCTGACTCATTCATTTGATTTCAGGAGATGTTCATAGGAAAGTTGAGACTCTCATGAGACATAATAATTCTGGGTAAAATCAAACTTCCAGGTATTGATTACATGAAGGAGCTGATATTTAGGGCACATAAGCTTGAAAGCACTGATATGAATATACCCTTGCTCAGGAATTACAAGAAAAAACAACTTTATGTGCATAAGGATAAGTTAAGAGAAGAAGAATCATTCTCTGACCATATATTCGAGAGAAATATTCTAATCTAGCAAAGAATCTCTAGAGAGAAGTATAATAAGACATAAAAACCCTACATATACTGGATGACAAAACCTTCTGAAACATGCACATCTAAGGAAAAAGAAGTCAAGGGTACTGATCAGTTTATGGGCAATGTGCCAAAAATTTAAATAGAAAGAAGCTTACTGTATTATTCTACAAACTATAGGTCATTAAGGGGTAAAGAATAGCGACCTGTTATATGCTGGATATAATAAAATAAATGATTAGCTGAAAGTACAACAAAGTTTCTGTTTTCCTTTAATTGCTTTGGGATCGCAGCAAAGAACAGATATGGCACAGGGTCAGCTGCAAGTCACTTGTGCATCTTAATGTTGCGATGTTTATTTTCCCCTTATAATGTCATATACTTTCAGCCTCTTGACCAAGATACAATACATACATTCAACAGGATCACATTTAGTCTTTGAATATACTGAGTGTGATGTGAGAAGATATTGAATGGAAATTCATAATAAAGAACCATTAGATCAAGGGAGGTCTAAAACATTAAATAATTTTGAAGAGATCTGCGGAAAGAAAGGAAATTACTTCAAAGGATAACCTCTTAAAAATAAAATACTATATTTCTAAGATAGCAGATGGTAAAATTATTGAGTATAATGCTTAAACTGAGTTGAAAAAGTTGATTCAAAGGCCACAAAGGAGGAGCTGCTGGCATATCCAGGAAATGTGCTTAAATTTGTCAAAAAAGACAAAACTGCAATTTCAAGAATTAGGAGAAGGTATTTGGGAATCTTTAAAACATAGTAAACATTTTTTATGCAGTATGCTGTTAACCAGCAGACCATCCAGTCGTGATTTGCTAAGAAAAACAAGCAAACAGAACTTTGAGATCATATCTCTTTTTGATTCCTCTAAAAGTTGCTAATCATAATGCTCTTAAAAATAAAATTTAATATTTAATTTTATATATCTCTTTTATATAGCTATTTCCATAAATCACTCATAGCCTCCTCTTCAACCATCTCCCAAATATTTTCCACCAACTAATTCACTTCCACAGGATGATGCAGTCACTTATTAGAATGCCAAGAGGAGATTTGATTCATCCTACTATTTATCCTTTTTTTTTTTTGCAATTTTTCATCAACTTCAGCTATATTTACTGTAAGATCCATTAGGACAAAGAGGTTATCTATTTTTATCACTGGAGTATCCCAAGCACAACATCCTAACACAGACTCCAACACAGAATAAATATTCAAAGAATCTCCCTGGATAAATGAAGTCATAGGTACATAAATATACATTAAATGCAGACATTATTCTCTTTTTTCTTTATTCTCAATTTCAGCATTATCAACAATATGATTGTCATGCTTCAGTTTAATGGGCTGAAGAAATATATGGCTCATGCCAGTACGCTGAAGAGTATTAATACCATACTGAGAGACGTAAAAGGCTGACGTATCCGTTCTCAATAAGTATGAACTGAATAGCCCCTAGTCTCATATGAAAGATAACATAAGCATCAGTTTAATTTCAGATGCCCGTGTATGTGGGTGCATGTATTTGTGTGTATACATATTTATGCAGTGAATTTTTTGAAGGCTAATGTGACTTATAATATTTAAGATTTTGTTTTTAACAGAAAGATGCTGCAATATTATTAAGATAAATAAAAATCAATTTAAAATATATACATTGAGCTTATGTTTCTAGTAATGTGGCAGAGTAAGTATAAGAAAGAGCCATACTCCTCAAAACAATTGAAAATTCAGACGACAGATAAAAATCACTTTTTTATGAATGGGTGATATAGACAAAATATTAAAGAATCCCCTCTCTGCACCTCCACTCCAAAAAAGAGAAACTGCAAAAAAAAATCCAGAGAAGTAAACAAATATTGCTTCAATAAGCTAGTGGTTCTGGTGGGAATATCCACTGATCAACTGTGACCAAAGGCTTTGGTTTCTATAGCCACTTCAGAGGCAAGGGAGCCTGCAGACCAAACAAGATGAGATATTTAGATTAGTGAACCAAGCCCCAAAATAAACTTGAGACCATGGAGATCTAAACCCTCAATGAAATGGTGAACTAGGGGGAAAAAATCTATCTTACAAGAGAAGACAGGTTTTCCTGCTAAGTCACCAAAAGCTACTAACTACTGCTGATCTATGATCTACTTCATATGCCCTCCTTGCCTCTCTGGCCGTTAATTTTGTAATTTGACAAGACTCAGTAGTTTGACTCCTTTATTTTCTATCCATATTAATTTCCTTGTGGCATCATCCTGTCTGATAAATTACATTATATATAATATAAAAGATATCATATATAGGTGTATATAGTGTGTGCGTAAAATGTGTATATAATGATAATTAGAATTGACTTTCAAAATTATATTTTATGCTGTTCTTTTCATGTTGTTGATTTCTGTATAATTACTTTTCAGATTAAAAAGCACCACATTACTATTTGTGTTTTATTTAGTCTCTCCTACATAATGCTGCAGTTTACCTTTATTTCCATTATTATTACTTATTTGTGTCTCTTCTGCTGGTGTTTGCATCACGAGAGCAGTGTCAAGTCTATTGTTATTCACCAGTGTCCACGGCACACAATAAAAGTTCAATACCATTTTAAAAAATAAATACAGGAATATAAGGAGGATAGTAACCCTGCGTCCACTTGATTAGAATTTGTACCTTCCAAATTATATAAACTCATCTACATCCAGAGAGGAGGGTGCAGAGTTTTTCTTTGACTCATACTGTATAGTTCCTGCACCTTAAGCTTTTTATTTGCTCTGAGATCCTGGACCACTCAAGTACGGAAGATGAGACTCCACCTTTATACTCTACTTTGTAAGTTTATCAGTTCTGTGAACCAAAACACACAGAAAGGCCTATCAAGTGACTAACCTAAAAGGAAAAAAGAAACCTAAATATTGATAAAAGTAAGCAACAGCAAATCCATCCAACCATTTACATTTTCAAATATTGTTCATCTACATTTTAATTTTTATATTTGTTTTTACTGCAGTAACATTGGGTTACAACATTATATAACTTTCAAATGTATATCGTCACGTATTTCGGATTCTGTGTAGGTTATATCACTTTCACTACCCAAAGACTAATTACAAGTCATCACCACACCCATGTGCCTAATCATCCTTTTCATCCTCCCCCCTCTCCCCTTCCCCTCTGGTAACCACCAATCCAATCTCTGTCTCTGTGTATTTGTTTGTCGTTGTTTTTATCTTCTACTATGAGTGAGATCACGTGGTATTTGACTTTCTCCCTCAGACTTACTTCACTCAGTATAATACCGTCGAGGTCCATCCATGTTGTCACAAATGGCCGGATTTCATCATTTCTTATGGCTGAGCAGTGTTCCATTGTGTATATACACCACATCTTCTTTATCCATTCGTCCCTTGATGGGCACCTAGGTTGCTTCCAAGTCTTGGCCATTATGAATAATGCTGCGATGAATGTAAGGGTGCATATATCTTTATGCTTTGGTGTCTTCAAGTTCTTTGGATAAATACCCAGCAGAGGAATAGCTGGATCATATGGTAGATCTATTCTTAATTTTCTGAGGAAATTCCATGTTATTTTCCACAATGACTGCACCAGTTTGCACTCCCACGAGCAGTGTACAAGGATTCCCTTCTCTCCACATCCTCTCCAACACTTGTTATTTCCTGTCTTGTTAATTATAGCCATTCTGCTATACTATACTATAATCAGTATACTGTACTATACTATAATCAGATGATATCTAATTGTAGTATTGATTTGCATTTCCCTGATAGTTAATGATGTTGAACATGTTTTCATGTGCCTGTTGGCCATCTGTATATCTTCTTTAGGGAAATCTCTATTCAGATCTTTTGCCCATGTTTTAATTGGGTGGTTATTTTTTTTGTTGTTGAGATGTATGAGTTCTTTGTATATATTGGATGTTAACCCCTTATCCAACATGTGGTTTGCAAATATCTTCTCCCAGTTGTTAGGTTGTCCTTTTGTTTTGTTCATGGTTTCCTTTGCTGTGCAGAAGCATTTTGGTTTGATGTAGTCCCATTTGTTTACTTTTTCTTTTGCTTCCCTTGCCCAGTCTGATGTGGTACTTGAAAATATGATGCTAAGACCGATGTCAAAAAGCATGCTACCTGTGTTTTCCCTTGTCAGAAATTAGCTCTCCATATATTTGTGGGTTTATTTCTGAGCTCTTGATTCTCTTCCATTGATCTGTGTGTCTGTTTTTGTGCCGGTACCATGCTGTTTTGGTTACTATAGCTTTGTAGTATATTGTGAAATCAGGGAGTGCGATACATCCAGCTTTCTTCTTTTCCCTCAGGATTCCTTTGGCAATTCATGGTGTTTTGTTGTTCCATATAAATTTTATGGTTCTTTGTTCTATTTCTGTGAAAAATGTTTTTGGAACTTTGATCAGCATTGCTTTCAATCTATAGATTGCTTTAGGAAGTATGGACATTTTAACTATATTAATTCTTCGAATCCAAGAGCACGGAATATCTTTCCATTTCTTTGTGTCTTCTTCAATTTCTTTCAACAATGTTCTATAGTTTTTGGTGTACAGATCTTTCACCTCTTCGTTTAAGTTCATTCCTAGGTATTTTATTCTTTTTGTCATAATTGTAAATGGGATTGTATTCTTAATTTCTCCTTCTTCATTGATAGCGTATAGAAACACAACTGATTTTTGTATGTTGATTTTGTATACTGCAACTTGACTGTATTCATTTATTATTTCTTAAACTATTTTAGTAGCTTCTTTATGGTTTCCTATGTATAAAATCATGCCATCTGCAAATAGTGAGAGTTTCACTTTGTCCTTTCCAATTTGGATCCCTTTTATTTCTTTTTCTTGCCTGATTTCTCTGGCTAAGGACTTCAAATGCTATGTTAAATAAGAGTGGTGACAGTGGGCATCCTTGTCTGGTTCCTGTTCTTAGAGGGATAGCTTTCAGTTTTTCTCAATTGAGAATGATATTAGCTGTGGGTTTGTCATATATGGCCTTTATCATGTTGAGGTATTTTTATTCTATATCCATTTTCTTTAGAGTTTTTATCATAAATGGATGCTGTATCTTGCCAAATGTTTTCTCTGTATCTATTGAGATGATCATGTGATTTTTTATTCATTTTGTTAATGTTGTGTATCACATTGATTGACTTGCAGATGTTGAGACCCATCCAGGAATCTCATCCCTGCATCCCTGGAATAAATACCACTTGATGATGGTAAAAGGTCTTTTTATTGTATTACTGTATTTGGTTTGTCAATCTTTGTGCTGTCCTTATCTGGTTTTGTTATCAGGGTAATTTTGGCCTCATAGAAAGTGTTAGGAAGCGTTCCATCTTCTTTGATTCTCTTACATAGTTTGAGAAGGATAGTTATTAAGCCTTCATTGAATGTTTGTTAGAATTCTCCAGAGAAGCCATCTGGTACTGGACTTTCATTTTTTGGGAGGTTTTTGATTACTGTTTCAATCTCTTTACTTGTGTTTGGTCTATTCAAATTCTCTAATTCTTATTGATTCAGTTTTGGGAGGTTGTATGAGTCTAAGAATTTATCCATTTCTTCTAGGTTATCCAATTTGTGGGCATATAGTTTTTCATAGTATTCTCTTATGACCATTTTTATTTCTGCACTATCTGTTGTAATTTCTTCTCTTTCATTTCTAATTTTATTTATTTGAGCCTTCCCTCTTTTTTTCGTGGTGAGTCTGGCTAAGTGTTTGTCAATTTTATTTATCTTCTCAAAGAACCAGCTCTTAGTTTCATTGATCCTTTTTACTGTTTTTCTTTTTTAGTCTCGATTCCATTTATTTCTGCTCTGATTTTTATTATTTCTCTCCTTCTGCTGAATTTGGGCTTGTTTGTTCTTCTTTTTCTAGTTCTGTTAGGTGCATTTTAAGGTTATTTATTTGAAATTTTTTTTGCTTGTTGACATGGGCCTGTATTGCTATGAATTCCCCTCTTATGATCTCTTTTGATGCATCCCATAGGAGTTGGTATGTTGTATTTTCATTTTCGTTTGTCTCCAGGTATTTTTTAATTTTGCCTTTGATTTCCTCATTGATCCAATGGTTGTTCTATAGCATGCTATTTAGTCTCCACATATTTCTGACTTTCCTAGTTTTTTTCTCATGATTGATTTATAGCTTCATAGCATTGTGGTCAGAAAAGATGATTGGGGGTGATTTCAATCTTCTTAAGTTTATTGAGGCTTGCCTTATTTCCCAACATATGGTCTCTCTTTAAGAATGATCCATGTACACTTGAGAAGAATTTATATTCTGCTGTTTTTGGATGGAATGCTCCCCATATATCTATTAAGTCCATTTGATCAAGTGTTTCATTTTAATCTACTATTTCCTTGTTGACATTTTGTTTGAATGATCTGTCCATTGATGTAAGTGGGGTATTGAGGGCCCCTACTACTATTGTGTTGCTGTTAATTTCTCCCTTTGGGTCTGTTAATAATTGCTTTATATACTTTGGGGCCCCTGTATTAGGTACATATATATTAATAAGTGTTATGAGCTCTTGGTGGAATGTCCCTTTCATCATTACATATTGCCCCTCTCTATCTGTGATTGCCTTTTTCAACTTGAAGAATGCGTTGTCTGATGTAAATATGGTAACTGCTACTTCCTTTTGTTTGCCATTAGCTTAGAGTATTATCTTCCATCCCTCCACTCTAAGCCTATGTTTGTCTTCAGAGCTGAGATATGTTTATTGGAGGCAGCACATTGTTTGGTCTTATTTTTTACTCCCTCCAGCTACTCTACATCTTTTGATTGGAGAATCAATCCATTTTCATTTAGAGTCATTATTGATATATGAGTGCTGAATACTACCATTGTATCTCTTGTTTTCTGGTTGTTCTCTGTATTTGTTGTTTCTCTTTCTTTGTATTCCTGACTACCATTTCATTTCAGTAGTTTTCTGAAGAGGTTTTTCTCCATTTTCTCTCTTTTTATGAACTATGACTTCTTCTCTGGTTTCTGTTTAGTGGTTACTGTGAGGATTGTATAAAAGATATCATAGATGAGATAGTCTCTTTTCTCATAGCCTGTTATCTCCATTAACCTAAGCAGGTTCCTTCCCTTTCTGCTCCACTTCTGAGTTATTGTTACAAATTTCTCTGTTTTTTATGATGTGAGTTTGTGACTATGTTGAAGTGTTTACCATTACTCTTGATGTTTTCTTTCCCTTTATCATTTAATTTATAATTCAGTCTTTGCCTCTCTGTTCTGACAGAGAGCTGCAGTTTTCTGTCTATTTATCTCCTTGCTCAGAGCTTTGTAGACCTTTGTCTTTTTGTTTCAGTGTGAGGGCATCTTTAATTATTTCTTGTAGGGGAAGTCTAGTGGCAATGAACTTCCTCAGCTTTTGTTTATCTGGAAGAGCTTTTATTTCTCTATCATATCTGAATGTAAGTTTCATTGGATAGAGAATTCTTAGCTGAAAGTTTTTGTCTTTCAGTATTTTGAATATATCATTCCATTCTCTCCTAGCCTGGGGTAGGGTTTCTGCTGAGAATTCCTCCAAAATCCTGATGGGGCTTCCTTTGTAGGTTATTTTCTTCTGCCTTGCTGCTCTTAATATTACTTCCTTGTCATTGGCTTTTGCCATTTTTACTATTTATGCCTTGGATAAAGTCTTTCAGCATTGGTGTGATTACATACTCTATTAGCTTCATGTACTTTTAAATCTGGAAACTCCTTTAAATTTGGAAAGTTCTCAGGTATTATTTGTTCAAACAAGCTCTCTGCTGCTTTTTCACTCTCTTCCCTCTGGAATACCTATAATCCTTTTGTTGCTTTTCCTAGTTGAGTGGCATATTTCTTGAAGAATTGGTTCATTTTTAAAATATCTTGGTTCTGTCTCCTCCTCCACCTGTAGAATGGCTATATTTTTATCCTCGAAATCACTAATTCTTTCCTCTATAACATCTGCTCTATTTCTTAAGGGTTCTGGATTATTTTTTATTTCACTAATTATGTTTTTCATATCCAGGATTTCTGCTTGATTCTTTTTTATAGTTTCAAGCTCTTTACTGAAGATATTCATTTTATTTCTGATCTCATTATATTGTCTTTTGGAGTTCTCTTGTAAATCATTGAGTTTCTTATGAGATAGATTTTTAATTCTCTGTCATTTAGATTGTAAATCTCTGTGCCTTCAGGGTTGATTTCTGAAGAATTGTAATTTTCCTTCTGGTCTAAATTATTGCTGAATTTTCTCATGGTGTTTGACCAACTAATCTCTTGTCAGGGCAATTGTGGTATTATTAGGTTGCAGATTCCACCTGTTACTGCTAGGGGGAAGCAGAAGAAGAATTTCTGGCCCCCACCCCTTCTGCTGGAAGCTGTGGGGGTAGTGTCAGCACTTGCCCTGGCCTGGAGTGGGTTCAGGCTGTTGTGTGGACTGTGCTTGACAGGTGGGCCTCCTACTGGACTGATCTATGGCCACTTTTTGGCACTTCAGTGGCACGGTGGTCTCCCTCTCCTCACAGGGAAAGTGATCACGTGCAGGCCAATGGTTGCTACTGCCTCTTCCCACAGCCACTCCAGGACATGCTCCCTTCTTTGGTGCTTAGCAGGACTATGTGTGCCTGTGCAGGTCTGGAGTGTGCTTTCCCCAGCATTTCGACCTGCTGCACCCTCTGCTTGTGGTCTGGGCAGCTGTGCTTGATGGACTGGGCTTCTTCACTGGGACCAAGCTTGGGCCACTCCTTAGTGCCATAGGTGCTTAGTGGGCTCCCTCTCCCTGCTGGGAAAGTGATTGAGAGTGGGATAATGGCTGCCACTGCCTTTTCCCACAGCCACCCCAGGACATGTTTCCTCTTTTGGGGTTCAGCAGTACTATGGGTGCCTGCACAATCCTAGAGTGTGCTTGCCCCAGCCTGCAGATCTGGGCCTCTGCTCATGGGCCAGTGTGCTTGGTGTGTGGGGCTTCTTTGCTGGGACTGAGCTAGGGCAGCTCCTTGGTGCCACAGGTTCATGGCAGGCTCCCCCTCCACACTAGGAAAGTGATCATGAGTGGGCTAAAGGCTGCCACTGACTCCTCCTACTGTCACCCCAGTGCATGTTTCCACTTTCCGCTCAGTTGTACCAGGTGGAAAGTATTTGTCTGCAAGCACAGGGCTACCAGGGGAGAGCAGGGAGTGCTCACCTATCTCTGCCACTTACTGGGTGGCCAGTCCATCCAACCTCAGGTGTAGAGCTGTGTGTGTCTCTCAGGCATCCTGTTGTGCTTCATGGGATTCCTCCATTGGTCAGTGAATGTCCATTTAATTATAGTTAAAATTGGGGAGAGATAAAGGGAACGTTTAACTCTGCCATGTTGCTGATGTCACTCCAGTTTTTATTCTTAATACACTATGAAACGTGATTTATTTTGAGTGGAAGACATTTGCTATTAATTACTGCAATTAATTATTATAATTAGTAACTATTAATAATACACAACTTTGCAGTGAAAACTTTTCAAGGATCAATAAAGATAAAATAACCATAGAGCATATGGAGAACTGCAGTATCAAAGTTCAGAGCTTTTGGGGTTTTTATTGTTAAAATATACTTTATTTCTGAAACAATAGGTTATATGTAACATCAAGGCAACTTGAAATACATTCTTTTTTTTCTTTTTTTAGTGAGATATAATTAACATATGATATTTTGTAAATTTAAGGTGTACAACGTTTTGATTGAAGGCATTTATATATTGTAATGTGATTATCACCGTGGGGTTAGCTCATACCTGTTTCACGTCACATGATTATATTTTTGTGGTGATAAAATTTAAGATCTAGTCTCTTGCAACTTTAAAGTATATAATATAACATTGTTGACTATAATCACAATGCTGTACATTATCTCCCCAGAACTCGTTCATCATCTAACTGGAAGTTTGTGCCATTTTAGCAGCCTTTCCCTATTTCCCCCACCCCCAGCACCTGGTAACCACCATTCTACTCTCTGTTTCTATGAGTTCAGCTTTTTTAGAGTCCACATACAAGTGATAAATCATTGAAAATATAGATGTTATAATTGAACCAGTTGAGCAAGGTTTCATTATCTGTATTTTTCTCATTACTATTATTTCTTATCAAATTTCCACAACCCAGAGCCAGTAAAAAGAACATGGCTATTCCATAAAAATCTCTACCTTAGTTTTAAACAATAGTTGCAGAACTGTAAAATTATGGAAATTTGCTTCATATACCTCCTAATGTATATTTAACTATCTTTCCTTTTTTTCCTTTAAGGAATTCAACTTGAATTTGCCATCTTTACTTTCCAAGGTTCTTTTTTTTTAAAGATTTTATTTTTTCCTTTTTCTCCCCAAAGCCCCCCGGTACATAGTTGTGTATTCTTCATTGTGGATCCTTCTAGTTGTGGCATGTGGGACGCTGCCTCAGCGTGGTCCGATGAGCAGTGCCATGTCCGCGCCCAGGATTCGAACCAACGAAACACTGGGCCGCCTGCAGTGGAGTGCGCGAACTTAACCACTCGGCCACAGGGCCAGCCCCTCCAAGGTTCTTAATAGGCATTAAACGAATGTATTCATGTTAAAGAAAAATAGTAAATTGAGAATTTTTATTAAATTTTACTATTTTTAAGTAATGTTTCTAGAGGGAAATTTAGACAAATTATTTTCTATATCTAATATAGATCTAAGTAATAAACTAGCTCAAAATATTCTCTTTTTATAATGTGTGAAATACAGATTAAATTTTACATAGATTAATTGGAAAATATAAATATAAACCAAAAATTATTTTTGTTAAAATGAACTACTTTCATATATCATGTTTTTAACCTTGGTTCAAGTAGTAGTAAATCCAGAAGATATTCTAAAGTTTATGTTATAATGTTCTTAAATTTTTAAAAAGAGAAACATCTTGTCTTTTTCAAAGTATTCCTGTTTAATACTACACGTATTTGTAGTATTTGTGTTCAGCAAGTGACACCTTTTGTCACTTTTAGAGGAGGAGTGCCACTCCAGCAGGAGCAGCAATCCCAGGATGTCAACCCACTTCATGGTTTGGGGTCACCAAGAAAGGTAAAAGTCACCAGGAACTGGTGATGGAACAGTGCTTTACTCACACTGGGAAGAGACAGAGTGAGATCAGCTTGTACAATGAGCCTGGGTCCCCAGTGGCCAGCAGGTCTTGCCCCACTGCCGACACAGTGTGATGGTCTGCAAGCAGCCCCCCTCCTGCTGCAAGCAAAGGATCCCATCCTTCCCTGGTGGGGTTGACATACCGAAGGCTGGGACTGTGCCTGAGAGCTATCTGAAGCACAAGCTTAAGCAGAACAAAGAAGCACATCAAGCCTGGAATAGGGAAAGAGACTCTCAAGCAAGGCACCATGTCTAGCAAATGCTGTGAGGGCTCACCATCTCTTTTGCAAGGAAATGTTCCAGGCCCATTACAGGGCCATGCAAAGGTCAAAAGACTGCACACACACGACTGCCTTTTTCAGCAATTTGCAATCCAAATATTTATAAACATGATGTGTATAATAAAAGAGTACTAATTCAAAAATAGTTAATAATTTTCTTAAAATATTTTGCATTTCTCCTTTTCTTTAAAGCACCTGGTTTGGGTTATTATAAATCACATTTATTTAAACTACATTATTTGCTTTATTAGTTAAAAGATTCAGCATACTATTAATTCAGTGCTGATGAAATCTACGTTTTCTTTTACAATATTATTGTCTATATTCATTATACTGTGCATTAGATCTCTATGGCTGATTTACTACTCATTTCAAGTTTGTACACTTAAATACCATCAGTCTTATCCCCCCTTCCCTGGGTAGGCCACCCTTTTACTCTATTTTTTAGAGGTTTAACCTTTTTTAGATTCCTCATAAGTGATATCCTACAGTACTTGTCTTTCTGTGACTGACATCTTGCTTAGCTTGGTGTGCTTAAAGTTTACACATGTTGTGGCAAATGGAAGGATATCCTCCTTTCTTATGGCTGAATAATATTCCATTGTGTATGTGTACCACTTCTTTTTTATCTATTCATCCATGATGGGCATTTGGGTTGTTTCCATATCTTGGCTATTGTGAACAATGCTGCAATAAACGTGAGCATGCATATATCTCATCAAAATGCTGTTTTCATTTCCTTTGGGTGTACAGCCAGAAGTGGAATTGCTGGATTATATGGTAGATCTATTTTTAACTTTTTGAAGACCTTCCATTATGTTTGTCATCGTAGTTGGACCAATACACATTCCCAAGACCTATGTATAAGGGTTCCCTTTTCACCACATCCTTGCCAGCACCTGTTGTCTCTTGTCTTCTCGATGATAGCCATTCTAATAGGTGTGAGGTGATGTCTCACTGTGGTTTTGGTTTGCATTTCCTTGATGACTGGTGATGTTGAACATCTTTTCAAGTGTCTGTTGGCCACTTTTATTTTTGAAAAATGTCTATTTTGATCTTTTGCCCATTTTTAAAAATCAAATTTTCTGAGTGTTTTTTGTTATTAAGTTGACTGAGTTCTTTGCATATTTTGGATATTAATCCTTATTAAATATATGGCTTGAAAAAATTTCCATTCTGTAGGTTGTCTTTTCATTTTGTTGACTGTTTCTTTTGCTTTGTGGATGCCTTTCAGTTTGATGTAGTCCCATTTGTTGATTTTTGCTTTTGTTGTTTGTCCTTTTGGTGTTGTGTTTAAAAACTTATCACCAAGACCAATATCACTGAGTTTCTTCCCTGCATTTTCTTCTAGGAGTTTTATGATATCAGGCCTTATATTTAAGTCTTTGATCCATTTCAAATTAACCTTTGTGAGTGGTGTGAGATAGGGGTCTAATTTCATTGTTCAGCATGTGTTTCTTCAGTTTCCCCAGCACCTTTTATTGGAGACTATCCTTTCCCCATTGGGTATTCTTGGCTCTCCTGTTGAATATTAGTTTTCTGGATATACTGGGATTTAGTTTTGGGTCATCTATTCTGTTCCATTGGTCTATATGTCTGTTTTTGTGCCAGTACTACACTGGTTTTATTAACATGGCTTTGTAGTATGGTTTGAAATCCAAAAGTGTGATCCCCTGGCCTTGTTCCTTTTTCTCAGGATTCTTTGGCCATTTAGGGTCTTTCGTGGTACCATGCAAATTTCATGATTGTTTCCTCTATTTTTGTGAAGAATGCCTTTGGTATTTTGATGAGGACTGCATTGAATCTGTAGATGGCTTTGAATAGTATGGCCATTTTAACAGTATTAATTCTTCCAATCCATGAACATGGGATGTCTTTTCATTTGTTTGTGTCTTCTTCAATTTCTTTCAGCAGAGTCTTGTAGTTCCATTGTATGAATCTTTCATTTCCTTGGTTAAATTTATTCCCAAATATTTTATTGTTTTTGATGCTATTGTGAATGGGATAGTTTTCTCTATTTCGTTTTCAGATGCTTAATCATAAATGTAAAAGAATGCAATTGATTTGTGTATGTTGATTTTGCATGTTGCCATTCTACCAAAATTGTTAATTAATTACAACAATTTTGGGGCTGACTTTTGAGGGTTTTCTATATATAAGATCATATCATCAGCAAACAGTGACAATTTTACTTCTTCCTTTCTGATTTGGATGCCTTTTATTTCTTTGTCTTGCCTAATTGCTCTAGGTAGGACTTCCTGTACTATATTGAATGTGAGTGGTGAGAGTGGAGATCCTTGTATTGATTCTTAGAGGAAATAATTTCATTTTTTCTCCACTGAGTATAATGTTAGCTGTAGGTTTGTTGTATATGGTCTTTATTATGTTGCGGTATGTCCCTTCTATACCTGATCTGTTAAAGGCCTTTCTCATGAAAGGATGCTGTATTTTGTCAAATGCTTTTTCTAGGTCTATTGCGATGATCATGTGATTTCTATCTTTCATTTCATTGATGTGCTGTATTATGTTTACTGGAAATAAGCATTTTGATATATTAATGTTTTATCATTTAATACAATTTGTAAGCAATTGCATAGACATTTACAATCCCAAATGTTTGTAAAACAAATATATAATATAAAATTAAATTATATATTATGTACAGTATAAAATATATATATTTGTGTGTGTCTGTGTACACTTCATACTCATTGTCAACTTTGTCTTAATCATACCATCTAATTGGTTAGGTGGGGAGAACACTTATGTAAGAGAATAAGCAGATATTACTAACTTATATGTATTTATGCCTTCTGAGATCGTATAAAAAATAGCACATATACTCCCTGGCCTGTCTGAGTTGGTTGTACAACTTATACATATAAGGTTTTCCCTCCATAATTGTTTTCTTGATAGAAAAAAAGAGAAAAACTAATTCTACATTCAGCCTTTGTTCTTCTTCATTTAGTCATGCAATACATGTGTGTAAGTACTAGTGATAAAGCATTTATTCTTCTTCAACTTCTGCACCAATTATTTTTCCTCAGTTCTTACATTCTTATGTTGTTTCAATTCAAAATATACTAACAGATTCACAATGCAAACTTAGTCTTTGTTTATCTAGTTATAGATATTCAAAACTACCAGAATAGTCAGATGGTACTTCAAATGCACATGAATAGTATAAAACATCTTTTCTTATCTAAAAAGCTTTTTTTGTGGTTATAAAATTCTTTATTTTGATTACTTCAATTAAAAGAGAAAATAAAAAATATTTTTGGTGTTTTGACAACGTTGGGAAGGTAATTCTAAGTTGTAATGATAAGCAATAACAATAAAAGTATATTTGGAGAAACATAGGAATGGTTTAGCCTCAGGTGTATACAGATGAATAGCATAAGCTGACACATTGAAGACATTGATAGATCTCTATCTTTCTAAGTCAAGATATGCATTTAATTTTTAGAAATCTGCATTATATTATTATTACTTTAGTGAAGCTGTAATTTCAGTGAGAAGTACATTAAATAACCTCAAACAATATATTTCATTATGCTGAATTAGCTTCTTTTCTACCTATTTTGACTTTTTCAGCTTGACCTTAAACTACAGAGAGTAACTACAAACTTAAGAACATAAATAGAATACTACAATGATAACAATTATCAGGTCTATTAAGGAGAATTATAATAAACAACAAGCATATTTTGTGTTATTTATATGCGTCAATGAGTCAGATAAAATACCCTCAAAAAACCTGTCAGCTATTGTTCTTATTAATTTATAGATCAGATACCATAGTTGGATGAAGGATAAGCGATCTGTTGACCTTCTCAGGGCTGGACAACGAGCTGGAACTTGAATTCACTTCAGTCAAATTCCAGACCCAAGTTCTTTGCAGCATGCTGTTATCTTAATAATGCAATCTTTTAGTTCTCAATCATTTGTTTCATGTTTCTGTATAAACAATGTATGATAAAATTAATCACTCTTTTGGAGAAATGAGGGCTGGTGGAGAATGAAACATTTAATACACCTTAGAACGAAAGTTCTTTATTCATGTCTTCTCTTCTTATCCTTCCTAAGAATTATAAATGCTGAAATGAATATTTATTAGTGTAAATTATTTATGAGAATTTTTGAGAATGTGTTTTAAACTTGCTTTTTCATCTAAAACCAAAGACGAAAATACATTGCTACCTTCTATAACCTGTCAGCAACTCGAAGTTTATTATCATTTATAACTGAGTATTTAATGTTACATGCATTGTAGAGCTTAGGTAGAAATCTATGTTTTAACACAAAATTGAAAATGTAACTCTAAAAGTCAAATCCTGGTTCAATTAAATAATTTAAAATATTAATTTGGGATATACTATATAGATCTGTGTTTTAGGTATAAATCAGGAGTAAGAACAATGATTAAATATGAAAGCATACTAATTTCTGAAATCACGCATAGGCAATAAATAGTGCAATAAAATATTTAAATATCTAAAAATGAGAAAATTTAAGGTACAATCTGAAAGAAAATTCTGTGGTGTCTTTTAGTGTACTGACAGATAAGAAGTAAAGGGCATAAGTTTCCCTAGTGAGACACATCACACGAAAAAAGAGCCCTTTAAATTTACTTTGTTTTTTGATTCATGTAAACCACATGGAAACAAATATTAAACTCATGGTAATATTTAACCTTTGCCAAATAAAAATATTTTAGAAAAACATGAGAAAGTATGGATCTTGAAGTCTACTTAAATCATGATTTCATTTAGATTTTCCATAGAAGGGAAATATTTCCACGCATGAACAAATGTACCAGATTGATTTATCTTTCTCCCTCTCCATGTGAGGGTGCAGTATGTGTAAAAAAGTTTTGCTGTTGCTGTTTATAAAGAAGTTTCATTTCTAGAGATGAAGGCAAAACTAGCATTCCTCAGATTGCTATGGAGAGTCATTTCAGCAGTTAATTTGCTTTTATTGACTTCCAAGGTTTCATACTGAGAAATTTCTTGGCTGGTGTTCTTAAAATTGTAGTAAATGTCTTCATCTTTGCTCATTCTTCTGAAGTTAAAATATGACTTTTCAGTCTTCTCCTTGAGATTTATCAACTTGTTATATTTCTAGTAAACACAAAGTATGTTTCAATCAACACCCTAAAAATTGTAAACGCATTGTTTGGTTAGTTCTCTTAGGCCTGAATCCATCTGGCACAAACTGTATTGTATACACACAAACTATACACATACACACACACACACACACACAAATTTAAAAATAAATTTGATAGTTGTCATCTGTTTTTGTTTGCTTTTCTGGGAAATATGAAAGACTTTAGATACTAGATTTAGGGCCATCATGGCCTTATTAGTGACACCTTAGAGCAGACGCTGGTTCTGGCACTGAGAACTACAGTGGGTAGAGATGAAAGAAATTATAACCAAAACAACAGTGGAAAGATATCAGAAAGAGGAAAGAAGATAGTCATCACACTGCTTTAGATAGATAGCCTCCACTAAAAGGAGATTCTGTAGATTTCTCACTATCAAATATTTGATAATCAAATACTTTTTTGCCATATTTTATTATTTTATTTATGATATATTACCGACATATTTGATTAGTTTATATTTTATATTTGTTATATTTTCTATATATTTTAAACAATGTGAAGCAAATTAGGAGGATAGAGCACTATTCAAATTATGGTCATAATACTTTCTGTCTCTTCCAAGTAGACTTCAAATTTTGGAGTAGGTTGTGTGAGATACATGATTAGAGAAAGATCTTCAACAGAATTTCAACTGACACTTAAAATCACGATGGTTCTCTTTCTCTTCATTTTGGTAAGTAACAACAATTAAAATTAATAAGACAAAGTTCCATTTCTGGGAAGATGGAGTAGATGTAATTATCTCTATTTGGGGGGGAACAAGTACAACCAAACAAACCTGAAAAGACTCTAATGAGGAGTTAGACTGGCTAGAGCACTGGATTCCCAAGGAATGCCTTGGCTGTGAGTTCCCTCATTTATATCTTATAAATCCCAAATTTGGAGTTGAAGAAGTGAGCAACCTGGAAATAGCAATGGAGGCAGCCAAAAATAAGACAGCAAAAGCTGCTTTGTCTAGTTCAAGAACCAAAAAAGGTGAGGCAAAGCCAATCGTGAGAGAAAATATTTAGAAAATAACTGCCCTCCTCCAATATTGAAAAATTGAACTGACAAATAGAAATGGCAAGCAATGGGATATAGTGGAGTATATGAGGAAGCCTTTTGGTGTAAACCTAATTCGGCCTGAACTTGTTTTTCCAAAAGGGCCTGACCATGGCTACTGAGCATGCATTGTATATCTGCTTTAGACATTCCCTATGGCAAGAACAAAGGCCCTTGAGATAAAGGTGCAACTTCGCTCCCCCTCCCAAGGTTGGCATTTCCTTCAGGATTAAGCATCTTTCCTTAGGCTCGGAACTGATTGCTGCGGCTCACCTGTGACCACCCAGCTTGAGACAATAGACTTGCCTCCTGCTATGCCTGCCAAGATAGCAGACCCACTACCTGTTGTGTCCATCAAGCACTGTGCCTACAGGGCAATCTTGTGACTATTGTGGGAGGGACATTTCAATCATATGTGAAATATCCTGTTTGGGGGTATATAACCACTCTGTGCACCTCACATCTTCAGTGCCCTTCCTTTGGGAAGAAAGGTCCTGGGGCCATGGTCCTCAGATTTTAGCTCAGAATAAACTCTCCCAAATTTTCATTTATAGATTGGTTATGGATTATTTTCGTGGACAGAACTATAGTAAAATATCAGAATGTATTTGAAAATCCTATTTATAGTTTATTAGCTAATTAATTACAAGTAACATTTCCATATATAACCACATAATTATTTTAGTTAAGCTGACAATTTATTTTACCTAGTAATGGGATATTCATTTTTCAAAAGCAGGCTACATTATAATAAATACCTTCCTGAGTAATTCCATTTTAATGTTTCTATTTGGCTGACAGATTTCTCTGCTGCTGACAGTTCATTTCTCTGGGATCAATAGCTTGCACAAAAAAGAACATCATTCTCTCTGCACTATCAGGTGCGTAAGTAAGATGTCAAATGTGGTGAACGCTTCTCTACCCTTAATGTGCTTCTTAAAATTTTGAGTGTTAAGTCATATAAATATTCCTTCGATTATTATTTTACTAGCAAGGGTAGCTCTCAATTATATACTTAGCCTAAGAACTCGACAGAAATATTATAGAAGCAGCTTATTTGGAATATATTTTAGTCAGTCCATCTCTTACTTTCTATCTGACTTGGCAATTATATAGGATATATAATATATAAGAATGATATGTAAGAACACATGTTTAAATTTATTTTGATTCATTAATTTTTAACATTTATGGAATTTCTGTGGAGCTGATCGGTTGAGAAGACTGCTGAACACAATCAAATCGTTGTTCGATTACTTGGTTTAACAGTCTTAAGTTATATATTTTAAAAGTTTTCCAAAATATGCAAAGTAGAGAGGAGAATTTACTCCATCCCCACCCTAATAGTCACGAGTTATCGACATTTTGTCATGCTTGCTTGATTTATCCCTTCCGCCTTCCTTTCCTCCTTCCTTCCTTCTCTCCTTCACTCTTGCCTTCCTTGCTTCCTTCTCTTCTTACTTCTTTCCTTCCTTTTTCTTTGGATTGAAAAAGGGCTGCATAATGTTCCCAACACTTTAGCACCTCATTTTGCGACTCCTCCCATCAAGAGGTAGGGTCTCTTTCATCATACCTTGTATCTGGGCTTGGCCAGTGGCTTGCTTTGCCCAATGGGACATTAGCAAACATAATCAAGCAGAGTCTTTAAGAGAGCTTGCATACTGGACTTTGTCTTCTTTTGCTATATTTGGAAACTTGAGACCACCATGTGAACAAAATTGAGCTAGAGTGGTGGAAAGTGAAAGGCTAATTGCAGGAAAACGAAGTCCAATAAACTACTTGCCCACTTTCAGAATATCCAGGTCATTCTAGGTCATCCAGCCATCGGCTGAACTATAGACACATCAGAGGGCCCAGCAGAGGCAAAAACTGGCCATGTCAAGAACAGCACAGCTTATCTACAAAATTTGAGAAAAATCAATAAGCTGCTGTTTTAAGCTATTAAACTAATGTCCTTCCTTCCTTCTTTTCTTTTCTTTATTCCTTCCTTACGTTCATTTTTTTTCTTCTTTTCTTAGTCGCTTCCTTTCTTTTTTATGTTGCCCTAATATTTAAAAAAATAACTCCTAAAAATCATGGCTGTTTTCTCATAAGTGCTTCTGTACACATCTTAATAA
The DNA here is from genome assembly GCF_021613505.1 of Equus quagga. NCBI lineage: Eukaryota > Metazoa > Chordata > Mammalia > Perissodactyla > Equidae > Equus > Equus quagga. The sequence continues at coordinate 55,029,374 of NC_060270.1, forward strand.
ATAAAAGCATTTTGTTAACAACCACACTATCATTGTCTCAATATTAGCAATAATGCCTTAACAACTAATATCCAGCCAATATTTAAAATTCTCCAATTATTTCAAAATATATTTTATTGCTTTTTTTAACTTTATTAGTAAGTTAATTATGAGATAATGATGTTTTAAATAATTTGTGTGTGTGTGTGTGGAAAATTAGCTACTCTAGCTAGGTTGGAACTCCAGTGTCTCCTCGGGACTTCGTTACCTCTGAAATCCTTGTTCATTCCTCACCCACCAACAGCTGTTCTTTGTTATTCCTTTCAGAGCCTGTCCTTATACAAGCGCAGCTCAGAATTCAGGTGAGCACCAGAGGGGAACCCTGAGCAGGTCACCAAGGCTCTCTCTCTGCCATTCCCTCCTCTCTGGACGCTGCCCAGAAGTTCCCGCCTCCTTAGCAAGATAGTCCCTCTCCATTTGGTCTCCACTTCACTGCACAGCAACTCAGAAACTCCTTCCTGGGATGCCAAACCTTGGAGGCTGGTCTGTGCTCAAGACTGATGCTACAGACACTCTTCAACATCATTCATTCTGTATTTTCCTATCAAATGTCTAGGTCAAAAATGTTACATTGTTTACTGGGTTTATAAGGAGGCAAAATCCTCTCATCTGTAGCTGCTCTGCCAGGCCTGAGAGTTTCCATTTATGCCAGCTTAGTGTATTTTCATGGTCATATCTGGCCAAGGCCCACAGCTCACTGCACCTGTAGAGAGTTTACATGAATACATACACTGAATTTTCATCTATAAAAAAATTTGCTTTAATTTTGTTTGAATAATGATGACTTCATTAATTGACAATGGATTAATTTAGGAAGAGTCAGATGAGTTCATTATAATATTCAATGTATATATACTACAATTATTTTTGCTATTGTACTAGAGCCAGAATCAATAGCATCCACCACAGAACATTAATGCAAATGAGTGAGTTACTATTCTGGGATCTTACCCATGGAGGTGGAGATTAGTATTTGCGGAAAAATTTTATAAACAAAACCCTAGACTAATAATTTTCACGCTGTGAAGTAATTGATCTAGTTCACCTTTCAGTTTTAATGTTAACTTTTACTTATTAAATAACTTTTATTTATTTATTTATTAAAAGTTACTAAATAACTTTTAGTTATTAAATAAATTTTTAACTTTTCTGTTCAATTTTTTAAAAAACAATACACTTAGAGTGAATCCTCAATTTTCCGTAACATTACAGTTTGAAAGAAAGAGTAGAAGTTAGAAAGATATTGATTGATATGCCAAATTTTGGATGTTTAGTTGCTATGCAAAATTGCATCTGGATATTTATTTTTTTACATATACTTCTATGGTTAAAACTAACATTAATTTTTTAATCCTATGTGCAGTTAACTAATGCCAGTGCTCAATATCTTTATCCGGTGCTGAGGAACCATGGTAGACAGATCAAGGAAACTAATTTCCTTAACCGTATTGCTCAAATGTAAAATAAGCAAATATTTCAAATTTTCCAAGTAATATATTAGTATGAACTCTAACATATGCATAGCTATTACACCATCTGTTATGGGCTGAACCGTGTCCCTACAAATTCATTTGTTGAAGCTCTAACCTCCAGTATCTCAGAATATGACTCTATTTTAAGACAGGGCCTTTAAAGAGGTAATTAAGTTAAAATGAGGCTGTCAGGATGAGTGCTAATCCAATCCATCTGGTATTGTTATAAGAAGAGGAGAGTAGAACATACTGAGAGAGACATCAGGGACACCGGTACACAGAGTAGCAATCATATGGAGAAGCAGTAAGAGGATGACTACCTGCAAGTCAAAGAGAGATGCCTCAGAGGAAACCAGCCCTGCCAGCATCTTGATCTTGGACTTCCAGCCTCCAGAACTGTGAGAAAATAAATTTCTGTTGTCTAAGCCACCCAGTCTATGGCATTTTGTTATGAAAGTCTTACCAAACGAATACATCCCCTCATATAATTATTGTAAGTGGCTATTAGATTTTCTAGTAAGAAGTATTCGTAATTTTTAAAATAACAGAAAGATCAAAATAGCTATAAATTAAGATGTATCAAAGATGGAGATATGAAGACATTGAAAGACAATACACCTGGAAAAGGTAGAATGGTTTATGAGCTCTTCAGAGCTCTCTGTTACACAGAATACAAGGCTTCTGCATCTCATCTCTGGTTTGTCCATTTGATTTAACAAATATTGTCAACTAGTTTTCAGAAGCCTGCAAAATGAGTACAACCTTTGTCTTGTCTGTTCAGCTGCTTTAATGTGGCTTCACAAAAGCATGAAGGGCATTATTTGATGGATCAAGAAAAGATGAATAAAAACATCTATTGGGAAACATCACTGCATATTATTTTTTTAACATTGGATCACAAGTGTTTTAAATAAAAACTATTTCTTCCGTGATTTCTTCCCGCTTTTTAAATAAGTTGTATATTTCTTACTACTGAATTTAAAAAACATTCCGGATACAAATCTTTTGCCAGATATATGATTTGTAAATATGTCCCCGTCCGTAGCTTCTCTTTTTTTATTCTTTTAACAATGTGTTTCACAGACCAAAATTCAAAAAATTTTGAAGTTCGATTCATTATTTTTTTCTTTTATAGATTATGCTGTTAGTATCATGTTCAAGAACTCTCTTCCTAACCCCCATACTCAAAGGCATGAGTGAAAGAGCCAGTTTCCAAAGTTTGCCTACTTCATAATTCCATTTATATGACATTCTTGAAAAGATAGAACTGTAATGACAGAGAAAAGATCAGTGGTTGCCAGAAGTGGGGAATGGTGTGACTACGAAGTAGCATAAGGAGTTTTCTGGGTGACGGACCTGTTCTGTATTCTGATTATGATGGCAGCTAAACAAATCCATGCATGCTTAAGGCTTGTGTAACTGCACACTTCTCCCAAAAATATCAGTTTTACTCTATTTTAAATGAAAATACAAAAATATATGAATACAATCCAAAAATAAAATATCTTTTTGCCTCTATATATTTTATGATAGATATTCCTTAAAAATACTTGAAAGACAATTATCAAGAGGAAGGCACAGTAGTGTAAATTAAAATCAAATTGTTCAAGTCACAGACACACAAAACCACCAATTAAGACAGTTTTCATTCTCAGAGTTCATTCAGGTTTTATACATTAATAAGTTCAGTCATGAATTTGTGAAACTGACATATATAATGTAAATACTAAACACTTTGTTATTGCCCTCAAACGGCAGCTAATGCAAATATTCACAGAGCAGAAGGCAGTGCTGGTATCAGAGAGTTTCTCAATTATTTTCCTTAAGAAAAAACAATAAGAACAAATGTGCAAGATTATGAGTAGAAAACAAAAAGGAATCTTAAAAATGTGAGCTGAGACATACCCATCCCAGATATTGGTATATAAATAATCAGAACTTATTCTCTTTGTTTATTTCTTAATAACTTATCCCTAAGTACGATCTAAGAGAACTGTGCTTTATGAAATGGGCATATAGGGTATATATTGTAGCTGGTCTCTGTGGATTTGTTACCTCATAGATTTTTGGGAGAGAGCATTGCACAGTCAACAGTCATTCATTCACTTGTTTATCCAGCTATTTATTTATTCACTACAGCTTGAACCAACCACAAATCTATATTAGACCTAATATTATTTTTCCTTACTGCCACTTGTAATCTTTGTTTTTTTTCCTTTACTTGTTTATGTTTTGCTTTTAACAAATAAATTGTTTTAAGTCAGTGAATCTGTGCAGAAAACTCCTAAATACCAATGAACTATCTGTTAAATAGCACACAAACCCCTATTTTTCATTTTTTTTTCAATTGCTGCTAGGTTGGTGCTATAAATAGGGAGATATTTTTACTAAGAACTCTTCTAAGTTTTTAAGATTGAAAAAGGCTACTTTTTTTTTTTTTTTTTTGCTGTGGAAGATTCGCCATGAGCTAACTTCTGTGCCAATCTTCCTCTAGTTTTTTGTATGTGGGACACCTCGACAGCATGGTTGGTGACTGGAGTAGGTCCACACCTGGGATCTGAACAATTGAACCCCAGGCTGAAGAAGTGGGGCACGCAGAACCTTCACTGCTTGGCCACAGGGCCAGGCCCAAAAAAAGGCTACATTCTTAACAACAGAGAAAGAGAATAAACACAAAAGCTTCCAAAGATAAAATAAATAAAAGGAGCAAAAGTTCTGTGTTGGCAGAATGGCCTTAAAAAGACGTGAATAGTTTTGAATTCATCAGGGGATAAGCAATGATACAAAAATAGGCTGCTAATTAATAAGGAGAGCCTTGAAAGTAATGAGTCCAAAATGGCTGTGTTATTGAAACTAATCATACAAGTCATTTTTAATAAGAAAAATGAGAAAAATTTTAGGAAATAGTGACTACTTTGCAAAAATTGCTATTGACAAAAGACAGAGAGGGAAATACTTGAATATTTGAACATACTCAGATCAGCTAATTTGGATGAACTGTTTCCAAGGGCACAGAGCAAGTTAGTTGCATAACTTGTTACATGTTACGTCTCTTCCTACCAATTACTGAATGGACAATAATAAAGGTGTAAAAATCATATCAAAACATCTATATGTCTGCATAGGCATGTCTTTGCACTATGTTTTCTCAATCATATTAGATTCTACTTTTGATACAGTATGTCTTTCAATGTAGTAAGATCTTTCCAGACTTCGAAATAAAAAATTCAGTTCTTCTGTTTTCCCCAGTTTTGTCAGAGCCGCAGTACCTGAAATGAAGGGGAAAATACTTTTGATTTAAAAGAACTGGATGCTGAAAGAAGGAGACAAAAGTCCAAGATTGAAGGAATTGGGTGTTTGTTTGTTTCCCCTCTACTGGAATAGCTACTTTCTACTACTTTCTAGAAGACGATATTTAATCTAAAACTTAAAAATGAAAGAGCCAACCATATGAAGTATTGAGGTAAGATCATTCCAGCAGAAGAAAACAGTGTATCTAAACCCTTGTTGTGGAAGAACTTCTATGTTCAAGAAAAGAAAGCATCTTTGTGACTGGATTTTAATGCCCGAGGGTGACGATAACAGGAGGTAAGGTTAGATCATGGACAGTCATGATAAGATGTTTGAATACAAAAATGTGAAGTTAAATTTGTAAGTTAAATATGTAATCATTCTTTAGTGAAATTCATTTCAGGTTCTGTTCCATTAAAAGAAAACCCAATGAGTGAACTCAATGACTGAAGAAGTTATAGTAAGAAGGCAGAATGGGTTTTATAAATGAGACAAAATGATGGAAATAGATTAATTGATAAAATAAAGCCAAAAGGAAGCAACATATATGAATAACCTAAATCCCTAACTAGGAACATACATAGAGCTGCAATGAGAAATCGGATGAGTTCTCCTACCAGAACTTTGGCCACAAATTCTAATGCACACTCCTCTTTTGTATACACAGTGGTTAATCCATGATTAATAGAAATGCTTTTCTATTTTGTAGGAATTTAAAAAAAGATGGCATGCTCTTTTCATTTTGTTGTTGTTGAAGTGAATATTTTGAAGAACTATGAACATGGGGTTGAATGCTAGCCAGCCATCAGCACTAGTAGATCTTATTTCACTCTGAATCAAAAAATATAAATATTTCAGTAGCTCCTACTTGGAGGTAATGCTTATTACTCCACTATTTACTTTTAGGTTCAAGCAGGTTAGGTCAGATGTGGTTTTAAAAAGCTCAGCCCTTGCTGCAAAGAATATTACTTACAGAAATGTTAACTCTGCAACTTTTACAGATAGCCAATACACATTAGCTCATTAATGCTTGTGAGAAGGCATACATTTTTTTAAATTGTACAAAGTATTTGTATAATTGTCCTTTTACCCCCTCTTCTGTCTTATTTATACAACATACACCATCAATAGTATTTGAGAAATGGAAGACGTAATAAAAATAAACCTAAACAGAAGTCAGCAGTCTGAGCTCTGGTACTAATGCGTCTCTCTCTAACAGTTGGTTGCACATGAGAAAGTCATTGAGCATCAGAAACTTCATGGGTGAAACAAAAAATCAACATGGTCAGGAGATACAGCAGGAACCTTGCCATCATGGAAACATTTTTCTCAGTTTCTTAAGAATTAACTCTGCTCCTTATTAGCTCTAAGACCCTGCATGCTTATTTTACTTCCATAAACTATGTTTTCTTCACCAGGAAAATAAGGATAAAAATGCATTCTACAGATATTGGAAATAATGTGTGATAAAGTGCAATATAGCCCTAAAATCCATAGAGGAGAGTGTGTTATTTTCGTAGAAAACAAATAGTTTACTATTCCTCACACATTGAAGATTGCTTTAAATGAGAGACCAAAAATAACATTGAAACCCAAAACAAACAAAACAGCTTTTGGATTTCCCCAAATACACTCCAATAAACTACTGTCGACGAAAATAATCCATAACCAATCTATAAATGAAAATTTGCGTGAGTTTATTCTGAGCTTAAATTTTAGGATTATAACCCAGGAGAGTCTTTCCACAAAGGAACAGAGCACTCCAGAGAAGTGGGGGTATACAGGGTGGTTATATACCCTCAAAGAGTATGTTTCACATATGATCGAAATGTCCCTTTTATAATAGTCACGAGGCTGCTCTGTCAGAAGAGCAATTGATGGAAATGGCAGATAGGTCTGCTGTCTCAGTGAACACCGCGGGGTGGCAGGTGTGTTGCCTCGGGCTGGGGGGGTCACAGATGAGCCCTGCAATCAGTTCCCAGCCTAAAGAAAGATGCTTAATCTTTAAGGAGACGCCAACTTTGGGAGGGGGAGGGAAGTTGCACCTTTATCTCAGGGGCCTTTGCTCTTGCAATAGGGAATCTCTAAAGCAGATACACAATGGTGGTTGCTACCTGCCCTGGGTCCATCATGTCCCTCGGTGCTAGGCTTTTATTTCATTTATTTGCCTAGCCGTCCACGTTGGGAGAAATAGTGGACAAGCATAGAGTTATATATATATTAACAGAGGAAGCATTTCATATGTCATGTAATTTCCAATTAATTTTAGATTGTTGCACAAACATTGTATATGTGCTTTTCTATGACACTTCACATTTGCATTGTATATGATTATAGAACAAGTACAGTAACAATAATAACTCAGCATTTTTAAAAGGATTAGTCTGAAATGAATTCTTAGTCATAGTCCCTATCAGAAAAGGAAATTTGTCCAGGGTTATAAGACAGGTCAACCACCTCAAGCCGTCGAGCAATCATTACTCTAGTTTGTATGCTACTCTTACAACACTGAGTAAAGAAAACAACAATTAGTTTGAATATTCTGACCAGTACAAGGATTCCAATAAATAATAGAAATACGAATTCCAATCCGGATTGAAAAAGGGAACTGATACTGAAAAGGGAGCCAACCAAATAATTCAGGACTCGGTGTTGGATCGCATAAGGCATCCACTTGCTTCTTCGTGTGTTTTAGCAGAGATGACACATTGGAAGACTCATGAGGTATAAAAGCACAGCATCCAGTCTGAATGTCTGTATATCTACCTGGGGATGCAGTAAGAATATCTAAAGCCATTCTGTTTTGAAGGACAGCCCTTCTCATTAAAGGCATTTCAGTATTTAATAAGACTATTCCTGCTTGACTATCATTAAGGGCTTCTTGAGTAAATTTAGTCAGATCTTCCATATGTAATAATGACATCTTTTAGCCCCAAAGAAGAAGCACATATAGTTGCAAATATAGCCATACCAGTGGAGCACTGAACAACCCCATCTGGCCTTAAAGAGAGGGAAGTTGGCAACAGGTTTTAACTCAGCCTGACTCCTTCCCTGCTTTTAAAGGAAACTCAAGGTACAGTGTTTTAGCCATCCAGGCAGTAGCCGAGGCCAAAGATTTGTTCCACATAACCATTGAGTTCCATTAGGAGTCACTTGATAAATTCCTGGCCTTCAAGACCACTCGGTTCCAAATTAATCACTTTAAGTATGATAGCATTTCAAACAAATTATAAAATAGGTATACAGTTTAAGCATAACAAATGTTTAAACGAGGAATATATAAAGTTGGGAATACAGGCCTGGTCCGGAGTCTTGGGACAGCTGTCTACAACAGATGTCGTCTTCTTCTTCTCCTGGTTTGGTCCTTTTCAACAGGGCTGCAAACAGTCTTATTTGATGTCTCTTTCAATAAATAAATTCTTCAGGTTACAGTCCAAGATCCTTAAGTTCTGGGAGTTCTGTGAAAGAATCAGCTACCAATCTTTCATTTTACTTTAAGTACCTCAATAAGACCGTGACAACAATGTAATATATCCCTTAAGGAAAGCTCGTTCATATATTTCTTCATCGAATTGCATAGGCTGTTCTATTATTATTTCAAAGTGAGACAGCTGATGTTTACAAAAAATATAGATCTAAGATTAAGGAGCACTAGCCCAAGAGCTTTTGGCCGTGAGAGAGTAAATGCTTCTGAAAGCTTGCCAATTAAGTTCTAGTTGTGCCATTAGTTTTACCAGTCCTGACGATCAAGGATGGCAAGCGCAGTGGAAATGCTGCAATATTTGCCAAACATTACAAATAGATTTGAGTTCCCCCAGTCACTGTGTAACTCGGGAGGAATTCCTCAAACAGGAATTTATTCTTTTCAGTAATAATTTACCTAAAGCCATCTCTCTTCTGCAAGGAAAAGCCTCAAAACAATGTGAGAACATGCAGATCATTACAAGACATATTTATCCTTGAGATGGTGATATTTGGACAAAGTCCAATTGTCATACCTCAAAGGGTCCCTTAGGAAGAGGAAAGTGGCCTTGTAACCCATGCAGTGGGTTTCTTATTGGGCCCGAACCACATCTGCGAGGGGGTGTCAAAAATTCCCCCTTTTGGCTGCCATATCTGTTTCTCTTGTTCCGTGACAATTTCTTGAGCCTGTAGAAGGAAATCTTTTACCGGGTTAGCAGAGTTAACAGAAAGTAGCAGGCATTCTTGAGGCTAGACAGCATAACATCCTCACTTATCATTTAAGTAAGACTCATTTGTAAACCAAATTAAACAATAGAATTCAGTCGTGGTCTTCTCTCCCTTGTGATGTTGGAAGCAAGGTAACAAGGTTAATGGTTGAAACAAATTATAAATTAGCTCCTGCGTCCAGGGGGCAGGCAGTCAAGAAGACTTCTAGATGTCAGAGTCAAAGCATCTTTTTGCAGCTTGAAATGTCTCTGATGATGTCATCGGCGTTCAGGTATCTTCTTGAGTGGCTTACAGCTTTCACAGCAACAGATAGGAATCTCTCTTAAGTTTCTATCAAGTCGTTCAACTTCAGTTTTCAAGGTTTCAGGAAAAAGAGCATGTTCAATTCTCAATGATTCCAAATGAAAATGAGGTAAAAATTGAAAACATTAGTTTGGAGGTTTGTAACCAGATATTTCAGTAGAAGAATTCAGGATCCAGTCCAGCTCACAGGTAGAAAAAGCCTCAAAGACAATTAACAGAACTAGGATCTAATATCTACAAATCTGCGTTATAGTTTTTTCACTGAAAAATAATTCTTCTCTCTAAAATCACCCTTATTTTTACCAAAGATAGTCAAATTAAGACTAGTTGGTTTGTAATATAAGTTTAGTTTCAAGAAACTTGGCCCAATTATTTACATAAGTGCAGCAAGAATAGCAATTGATCATATAGGCTCTTACATCTGCTTTTGCTGGAATTTTTTATGAGGAATCTCGGATTGAACTTTAAAGACTTCTCGAGGCCAGAAAAGCCAAGCCAAAGATTTGTGCCATCAGGCCTTGCCTGCAATACCTTAGATTTGCATGAATTTCTCTCCATTCTTGAGATTCCCCAGAATATTTCAAGGTTCATTGCACTTGCCAGATAAGCAAGCTTTACTTACTTACTTGGTGGAATCTCTCTCTGTAAAGCAAGGTACCAGGCCCATATTTCCAAGTGGCTTTATTTCCAGAAAGTCAACCTTATTCCTCAAAGGCAGTATTGTCATATCTGAGTCTGCATGTTTCTCTCAAAGATGACGTTCCAGTCAAAGTTTTGGTAAGATAACAAATGTGTCCTGTTATAAGGAGAACAGATTCTTATTGAACTTATGCAAATAATTATATTGCCACGAAATAACCATACTCACAGAGTTTCCAAATTCTGGAGGGATCAGGTAGGGAGAAAAAGATAAATGTTTCAGTTTTGCTCACAAAGTTATAAATTCACCAAATTGCTAAGTCATAGGTAGCACAAGAGAAAAAGATTTTCTTGAATCTGACAAAACAAAGCAAAACATCAAAAACAATATTTCAAACAAAAGTCATAAAAAAAAAATAATCATCCTCAATTCATTCATTCCTGTATAACCGGTTCTTGATCTTAATCTTCTGTTAGCAGTTTTATGAGGTCATCAGTTTTTCCATTAGATTTCCATAATTTCTTACCCAGTTCAGTTCCATGATGTGAAAGTTTGTCAGAAAGCTGTGTTCCAGAGTAAGCGTCAGAGTCCTTTCCATGAATTCCTCTGAAGATGAGACATATTTGCAAAAGCAAAAAGCATCAGAGTAAAACAACTGACTGTAAACAACAAAAGACTTGAAAATGACAATTGACAGAGAAACTTATTATTCCTGTGATAGACGACACCTTAAACTAATAATTAGAATTATGACTGATAACCAGGACAGATCAGAATTTTAGGAATGTCATATAATTTTCAAAACACTTATATCAGTAACATTTACCCACATAATACCAACTAAGAAAGATTATCATCACTTATCTGACAATGCTTCCAATGTAATTTAACAGACCAAATAAGCCTAATTAGTCTGGAATCTTCCACCTTATAGGAAGAGAGAGCAAATTTCTCTGTGAAGTCCCAGGGGCCCTCTGAAAATCCTCAGAGAAATTCTCTTCCCTCTCCAGGTCAAAAGAAAGCCTTCATTCAGGACTTGAATATTTTTGAGGGAGAAGCTTGTCAAAAATATCAAAAGTTTTTTTAAAATACTTGTTCAAATAGGAAACAACACTCACTGTGAAAAAATGCTCAGGTATATACTCAAAATGACAACAAATAGTCAAGGGTAAATAGCTGAAACAGTCAAAATCTTGAGACCTCTTTCTGAAGATGGGAAAATCATTTTAACAAAACAGGTTTTCTGTTTTTTAGGTAGACTTAGAGCAGCCCGAAAAGTTCAAGATAATCATCCTTTTGAGAGAGAAAACCAAATTTTAATTTCTGCACCAGCTTGTTTTTTAACATTAAAACTCATTTGCTTAATTGGATTTACTTTAATCTTAGTCTACTTGACCAGGCATAAAACTCCTTTCAGAATTTCTCCTTCACAAACCTTCTACAACTTTCCTTTTGCCTTCAGAATTTGTCCCAAAGTTTTTCTTTTTTTTCCTTTCTAGTACATTAGGACAAATTTATTTTTCTTAACCCATCAAACAAAATATTTCCATTCTTTATACCCTCTTTACTGAAAACATACATTTTAACTTTCCTTAAATACAGAGTTGTTTTCCTTATTAATTTCCAGTAGCTTTAATTATATATGTTAATTATAACTTTTAACCATTAACAGACCCTGGTAAACACTAAAAGGTAAGCAATTACAAATTGTCTTTTATATCAGCATTCTAAACACTTCATAATTTCTAGAAACACACCGCACTTTACAGTAAAAGACCCAAACATCTCTGCATATAGCATCTCTGCAATAAAAACCAAAAGTAGATAAATTTAGATGTTTAGCAACGTTTGTTCTATCCAATCCAAAAATTACCCAGATACTCAGATTTTTATCACTTAACTTAGCAGAACTCAAGATTGCTACCAAAAAGAATTTGGAAGCTGTTTTTTCCTCCCCCCGCCTTTTACTTTTTCTTCAGTCTTAGGAATTAGTGATGGGCTAGGTAGTAGTTCCTGGAGAGGGGAGATGATAATCATTTTCGAGATAATGGCACTGGGTGGAATCTGAACTGCCTCTAGAGCAGTATTTCCAGTCTTGCAAGGATTTTCTAAGGACAGTTTCTCTTGATTTCCCAGAAACTGGATTGTAACTTGAATGATGTTCTAGTTGATCTAACTGTCCAACTGCATCATAAAGGCACAGAGAAACCCCTCAAGTTTTCAATTTTACAGAATGTCCAGGTTCTGGTCAGATCCAGCCTGACTAGGTGACAACAGAAGAGATGATGAACAAAACAGACAAAGAAAAGAAAAGAAGAGATCAGACCTCATCCTCATGGCCTCTTCCAGAGTGTTATCAAGATAAGAGTCACGCAACAGTTCCCGTGCTGGGGCACGCTACCCTAGCACGACAGTTCACAGACTAAATCACAGGTCTCCTACTCTCATAACCGACTCAGTAGGTGACTAAAATACTCAATGAGTCAACTGTCAAGAGAGGGCACCCCACTTAGGGTTGCTGGGGTGATCAGGCCCAGAAACCCGAAGTTGGGGCTCCCAGGGGTGGAGCCTTTGACTCTTTAAAGATTTCTTTGTTTCCCAGTTGCAAAGCTCAAAAGGAGATGAAAATGGCCATTGTAACTCTAAGAGAGATGAAGACATTGGGTTAGTTCTATTTAGAAAAACCTTTTGTAAGCGCTTACTTTAAGTCAATGGAATAGAGCTCTTTAGAAAAGAAGGAGATGAGCTCTGAGATTCCAAAGGCAGCTGCAGAGGAGATGGAAGGGATAAGTGGGCTGGGACGGTTTCTGACTTCTTATCCTTTTTTTAATTCAGATGCAGTCTCTGCCAATTTACAGTTAGTCTCCTGTAAAGAATTCTCTTTATCATAATTACATTTTGAAGCCTCTAAATGCCAATCATAATAAGCTTCCCATTCTTTTGCTTTAGTTTTACAGCCGGCTCTTTCTACTTGTGCGCGCAAATACAGTAGTTTTGAGATACCGAACGTTCCCCACTTTGGCCACTTAAGTCATTCTTAGTTAATCCTTCCCATTTTGTTAGATACTTGCAAGCATTGTTTCCATACAGGAAAACAGCTGGAGTTCCATTGGGAGGTTGTCCATCCGGGAGCTGGCCGGCTTTAAAAGCAGGGTTTTCCCATTTTCTTTTTGCTTGTCTGTTTTTTTTTTTTAAATAAAGTCTGAACAACTTCTAAGGACAGTGTAGTGGGTCAGCAGTGTGCTGCTTGTGAGTGTTACTCCCTATAGAAAGATCATAAACACTCTCTTACGTGCCTTGGTTTTTCCCTCCAGCCGCCTAATACTGTCGTGGGAGCTCGGAACGCGGGGGTGACCAGGCCTTATGTGTGTGTTCCCGGATGAGCCTGTAATTAATTACCATGAATGAGAGTGGAGTTCCCTATGGGACCGCTGCACGTCGCAAGGATTGATCCTCTGACACTCCCGCTGAGGTCCTTAGTCACCTAAGGGCGCCTTTTGGTAAAGGTCGGGAGGAGCAAGTGTCCCTTTTCTTCGTAGCTGAACACATTCAGTCTCTCATTTCTCTGTCAAGCAGTGTGTTCAGACTTTATAAATACAATTTTTTCCAATTTAAAGCCAAATTAAAAGGACAACCAACCCAGCTCACTCCAAGCTCCTCTAAGCTCCTGTGGATTAGGAATTCTCTCTAGGTTTTTCTCCACCTAGGAAATGTACCGGTACCCCTCAAAACCTCTAGTCTTAAGACCTTACCCAGCTCATATAAACTCTTAGACCGTCAACTTAAAATAAGGAGGTCCAGGTTTCAGGAGAACTCACCAAGGTCACCTGAAGAATGCAGTGATCCGGGGGCTCAATGGGTCCTTATTGGTACCGAATGCCGGTTCAGTGTAGATTCCAGGTGGCCTCCGGTGGGTTTCTCTGAAATCCTGCCATGACTACGCCAAGAACTGTCAACGAAAATAATCCATAACCAATCTATAAATGAAAATTTGCGTGAGTTTATTCTGAGCTTAAATTTTAGGATTATAACCCAGGAGAGTCTTTCCACAAAGGAACAGAGCACTCCAGAGAAGTGGGGGTATACAGGGTGGTTATATACCCTCAAAGAGTATGTTTCACATATGATTGAAATGTCCCTTTTATAATAGTCACGAGGCTGCTCTGTCAGCACACTGATTGATGGAAACGGCACATAGGTCTGCTGTCTCAGTGAACACCGTGGGGTGGCAGGTGTGTTGCCTCAGACTGGGGGGTCACAGATGAGCCGTGCAATCAGTTCCCAGCCTAAAGAAAGATGCTTAATCTTTAAGGAGATGCCAACTTTGGGACGGGGAGGGAAGTTGCACCTTTATCTCAAGGGCCTTTGCTCTTGCCATAGGGAATCTCTAAAGCAGATACACAATGCATGCTCAAAGGCCTCGGTCAGGCCCTTTTGGAAAGACAAGGTCAGGCTGAATTAGGTTTACACCAAATGGCTTCCTCATATACTCCAATATATCCTATTACTTGCCTTTTTTACTTGTCACTACTTATTTTCCATCCTTTACTTCCATTAAGTAGAAGTTATCAACTTTCCCTCAGCTCTGAATCCACCCTTCTTTTCCCTGCTTTGTGACACTGGTGCTGAACCGTTTCCATCTTCTTCCTCTGCCGGCTGCCGCCATGTCGGATTCCGTCAGTGGAGGGCAGTGAGGGACACTGCAAAGGGAAGGGGCTTCTGTTCCTGCTCCAGCGCTTTTCTGTTTTCTCTGCAGTGTGATGCTCATCTGGTGGCTTCCCAGCAAATCTCACTGGTAGCTGTGTGGGCGCTTCCCAGAGAGTTCACCAGCACTTCACCTTGGGGATTCGTGCATGTTAACCCTGACCTGCAGCACCTTCTCAAACTCCCCGCCATGCAGAGAACCAGGACCCGCCTCTCTCCAGTACTGTGTGTGCGTGTGTTATGTGTGTAGGGTGCCTCTTTCTTTCAAGTTTACTTTTCTTTAGTATTGTCCTTCAGCCCTAGAGACAATGCTACTCTACTTCTGCTATTCTCTATTCTTTAGAGTTCTCGATAGCCCCTTAAATGTTAATCTCTGTTACTAGTTAATAATTATTTATATTAAAATTTCCCTGTTTCAGCTTTCTGGTGTGATTTCTCACTCTTGAGTGGACCCTGCCCCATACAGGTTTTCATACTCAAGATTAAAGATATCAAGCTGTACTTAACACTTGGCATTATGGACTAAGTAACCAGAAACAACATAAAATTTTATAAATCAGTATTGTGGTTCTTAAAGCTGTGCACAGCTTCAAACAGAATTTCACTGGATAAAAATGAATTGAAGTTTATAACAGATTTCAAAAACATTTCACAATATATTGGAAAACAGCAGTGGAACATAAAATCTTTGAATGAGTTGGAAACACTGAAAAGAACAGGAGAAAGTGTACAAAAAAAGGAAAATTTTGTTAGAGTTGAAGTCTCAGTCCGGGTCTTTATACAAAGATTTTTAGGTATTTTTTGTTTAATTTTCAGGGGTTACATTGACTATGAATAAACATAGTAAATAATTTTTACATAAATAAATTTTACATATAAAATATATATATGTATACACTATATATAAACACACAAGTACACATATGTAAGTTTGATCCTGTTCATATTTTCTGATTCTCTACCATACTCTCTAAACTTCTTGGCAAACTAATCAGGTATCCTTTAAATTGATTTATAATCTTTTTAATTTGTCTTCCACGGTAATTTTCTGTATGTCTCTCATCCCGCATAGAAACAATTTCCTCTTCAACTATCTCATGCTTACTAAATACTACCCAATTTAATTATTATTCTTTTATATCTTATACCACTAACATAAGAAGTTGATATTTATAATAAATTAATTTTTTATTTTAAAATGGAGAAAATTGGCTAAATTACTTTGTTCTGAGCATTTGGATAGTACTTAGTACATAGTTAGTGATCACGAACGCAATGGCTTAACTCCCTAGCAGCTTCCCCTGAATCAGACGCCATGGATTGTCTGAAGCAGTGCAGTGTTCATGAACATTAGTAACTACAAATGCAAATTTTGTTTCCATTTCTAGATTAGTCCATTTCTTTTTAAAATCCTTTCAATTTAATGTATTATGATTTATGTATTTAACCATAAATATTAAGAAATAATTTGTTCAACCTTGTTCTCTGATTTAAGAAGATTCAAGATAAATACTACTTGGACATATTCTCTGAGTTCCAAATTATTTCTCTTTCACTAAGCGTAATAGTTTTTATATGAAGAAAAGTAGATATGGTTTTATCCTAAAGTGTCTCTTAACATGAAAATAGTCTCTGAGTGTTCATTAGAGAGAAATGGTAAATTTTGGAGAACAGGTTTACTTCTTGATCAGGGTTCTGAATTTCTCATAAATCCCTGGCATACACGTGATTCAAAGAAAAAATATATAGGTAGAATATATATCAGATAAATACTGAAACAACTTAATAGCCCCCCATGAAGACATCTTTTGTTCTCTTTTGACTAAAAGCCAACATACAAAAGAGTTACCAGTGGATATTATAGGAATGGCTTTGCTGGCTCCCAATATTCCCCATTTTTATTATTTAATAACTCTTCTTGAAGTGATGCTGAATAAATAATCAGGGCCATGCTCTAACTTTCTTATTTAATCTTTCTTGTTTGATAACCCTAACTTGTATGAAATATTCATTTTTAGATACTCACATATTAAATTACATTTGAGTATACTCTAGAGAAAAGTTATGAAACCAGAGAGTAAGACTGGAACTCTAATTTTGGTTCAGATTAATAAAATATCATAGTATACTGATATAGAAATTAACCTGAGACAATATTAAAATAATCACATATCATGAATATTATATGAATGTGTGTCTTTGTATATATACATATGTACATGTAAATGCAGAGAGAGAATTTTCATGGCTGCACACTTCATATGTTTGGTCTAGGGGGATTAAATGAGATAATAAATGAAAAAATACTTAAAATATTAACTGGTTCATAATAAATGTTAAATAAGTATTACCTAGTACTACTATCACCATCATGAAGATTATTTCATTGTTTTGTACTGTTTGAAATTTGGGTTGTTTCAATTTTTTTAACATTAAAATGATATCCTGATAAAACATTTATATGCATAAATCTGTTCACACTATTTGGATTATCTCATTGTTATAAATTCCGGTAAAAAGGATTGATAAACATAGGCTATATCAACTGCACATTTTAATAACTATGGTCAAAATCAGATGAACCTTTCACTAGAAGAGTGTGTGAGTTCCCACTCTCATTCATGCAGAGTATTTTCAGTCTTTATGTCTTTATCAAACTGATAGGCTCAAAACATATGGCATTGCTGTTTTATGTGTATTTCTTCGCTTATTGGACATGGTTTATTGGACGTGATTATTTTTTCTCTCATCAATTCCACTGATGTATTTCAACATTTTTAAAATATTAAGATGATTGTTTAGTTGTTTATTTTAGTGTTTATTTTTATTTTGTATTAGAGAAATGCAATTTTTCTCTATGTTATGTATTACATACTTTTCTTCTTTGTTTT